>NC_085025.1:7146243-7248167 GCF_963692335.1 Osmerus eperlanus
AGAGAAGCTCTATAATAAAGAGAAATTGACGGGTAAGTGGTGGAAGTGGAGGGAGGGGGAAAGACAGCGTGGGTGCACCTGTCTGTGGCCCGCTAATGTGATCAGAGCACTCATCTACCCTAACCTGTGGAGCGGGATGGGGGAGGTCCCGTAGCGACGGCTCATTCGCCAACTCACCTGTCCGTCAGACCACAGGAAAGCCGTGTTAATCTGTGAGCCTTTTACATCAAACGGAAATGAAAGATGAATCAAAATCCAGAGCCGTTTGGCAGGGCTGTACCACCAGGGCCCATCCAGGGGTTCATGAACACTGTCAGTCAATAGCAGACACTGAAATGACGTTACCTTGACTAGTGTCCATGTGTTTCATCTGACGCTGCACAGGGAATGCTGATGATGTGAAAAGCATGAAGGGGGGGGGGGGGGAGCGTTCTGCCTCATCTGTCTCTCTAAGTAGGCTTGCACATGCACACACACGCACAGCCCTGTGCATGCAAGTTCCCATCAGTGCTGTGGAGGGTAGGATGGGCTGTTGATGAGCTGAGCTCCCAGTAGAAGCGGTGCAGAACACAGCACAGCAACACAGAGGGAAAGAGAGGAGGCGTGGAAAGAGGAGAGGGAGGAAGGAGGGAGAGAGGAAGGAGAGGCACTGCGCTGTAGCTTCCATCCCCTCTGCCCCTGGGGCCCGAGCCAGCCAATGGCAGCGCAGCGGCCCATCCCCCCCACCGCCCCTTGCCAACAGCTCAGCCAACCGGCTCTGGTTCTGACTGCCTCGGCAGCGCACACCCCCGGCCCTCCCCCTCCTCTCCCCTCTCGTTCGTGTTCCATCCCCCCCTTGTGCGCATTCTAATTATGGAGAGTGAGCCGCAGCGCACAGAGGGAGAGGGAGCTGAATCAAAAGAGCGAGGGAGAAGGAGAGGAGAAATGAGAGGAAGGGTACGGGGACGAGGGGGGGGACGGGGGGTTGTCTACATTCACAGGATGCAGATCAGCCTCTGGGGCTGAGGATAAACAACACTGCTTTCAGCCTGCAAGTAAATTAGAATGCTGTGTGTGTGTGTGTGTGTGTGTGTGTGTGTGTGTGTGTCAGCTCAGGGGTAGCAGAGAGGGAGGGAGAAGCAGGCTTCAACGTCAGTGTGTCAGGCCGGACGTGTCTGTTTCACTGCAGTTGTGCTCTCTGAGGCAGGCAAGCCCCCGCTCTCCCCCTCTCACTCGCTCCGATATACTGCCCCCATATCAAAGCCCAGGCACATGGGGAAGGACAGGCGGAGAGAGGGGGGGGGGAAGCAAAACAGAGAAGAAAAGGAAAACGACATGGGGGAGAGGGACGAGAGGGAGAGAGAGAGAGAGAGAGAGAGAGAGAGAGAGAGAGAGAGAGAGAGAGAGAGAGAAAACAGAGAAGAGGGAAACAACTAGGGAGCAGAGGAGAGAGCAGGCTTGTGCGTGCGTGTTTGTAAGGAGTAAGGGAACAGCAGAAAAGACAAAAAGAGGAGAGGGAGGAGGGAGATGGGAGAAGCTGGTTGTTTTAGAGGATGTACTGAAAACCACCAGAGAGGCAAACGAGGAAAGCAAGAGAGAGAGAGAGAGAGAGTGAGAAGGAGAGAGCGCGGAGGCAAAAGCATCAGAGAAATGCAGGCTTTTGGCGAATCTCTCCTCCACTGTAATCTTTAAAAACTCTGCAGCCTCCCTATTGCGTCGCTGGTTTATTTATCGCAGTGCGTTCTCTGCCTCAGAAACTAGTTCTGGGCTCTCATCCCCCTCTAGGCCTTTTAATCATCTTATGCCTCATATTCTCCTCTCTCTCCATCTCTCGCACTCCTCCATCTGCCTCCCTCCTTCGTGGGATGGCTCTTTGAGCTCTCGTCTCTTCTCCCTGAAGTAAACATTAGTCTGTTCAATTGTTTTGTTATTTAAATATTTTCTCTTTCTTTAACCTATCCCTTTCACAGTCAAAAGAGCTCTGGAAGTAGATAGAGAACAGGGGTATGGGATGGCAGGGAGGCTTGGGTAAATAAACACACACACACACACACACATCAAGAACAGCCTGCCTAGGACCGAGACAGTCACAGTGAGTGTGTGTACCTTGACCTCAAAGTCTGCCGACGCTCCTCCCCCAATTACACTCACAGTTTGTGATAAGGGGGACTAGGGGAAAGGGAAGCTAATTAAAATAGAGGAGTCAGGTGGCTGAGCGGTTAGGGAATTGGGCTAGTAATCCAAAGGTTGCTGGTTCGATTCCCGGCCATGCAAAATGACGTTGTGTCCTTGGGCAAGGCACTTCACCCTACTTGCCTCGGGGGGAATGTCCCTGTACTTACGGTAAGTCGCTCTGGATAAGAGCGTCTGCTAAATGACTAGATGTAAAATGTAAATGTAAAGATATTCTCTTCAGCACTTTCTCACCCTCCATCCCTCTCTCCGTTGAATACCCACACACACAAACCCCAATCTGGGTCAATTCTCCAGCCTGATGTGTCTGATGGCTGACAGGTAGGTTCCAGTGTGTGCGCTAGGTCTGTATGCCGCAACAGGAGAGAATTTTTTCATCAGCTTTATGTGCTGTGGTAGGGTTAGGGTTAGCTTAGGGTTAGCCAACCTGTGTACGCAGAACCCACAACCCAGCCTAGCCCCACTACAGCTGGGCTTAGCTGGCCTCGCCAGCCAGCCAGCCTGCCTCTCTCTCTCTCTTCCCCCTCCTCCCTTTTTTCTCCCTTCATTTCTCTCACCCCTTTTCACCCTGTCCTTCCTCGCCCTGCCCCCCTCTCTCCTCCACAGCTTAAACCTTGTTAGACCCTGGGAGGAAAGAGACCACAAAAAAAAAGAGTGCCAATTACTTCTCGAAGGCTGACCACATGTTTATTTTATCTCCCCTTAAAAAGACTCTGTGATTAAATAAATAAGAGTGGGAGGAAGTACATTTCAAATTCCCTTTAATACAGCATGATGAAAAAGGAAGGGATGAAAAAACCCATGTTCTCTGAGGCGTGCAGGCCCTATCAAACACAGACAGCTATTAACTCACGAGAGTCCACTACTCCAATCACACTTCGTTATTGTGTGTGTTGGTGTGTATATGTATATGTGTGTGTGTGTGTGTGCGGGGGCACACTAGCCTAGCAGCTGAAGATGATACGGAGTACCTTCAACACAAGGTTAACTAAGAACATTCAAAGCTATTCCTCACTTTCCTAATAACTCAGTGTCTGACGTATCAGCCCCCCCGAGATGGAGGGTGAATGATGGGATCCATTGAGACACCTGGGCATTAACAGATGTGGGTCCAGGGCTAAGGTTAGGGTTAGGACTGTGGGTACAGGTCAGTAGGTATGTTACTGTGGGTACAGCTCAGTAGGTATGTTACTGTGGGTACAGGTCAGTAGGTATGTTACTGTGGGTACAGGTCAGTAGGATTCAGGTTCCTCACCAGTTGAATGGAATTCCACACCAGAAGTGTGGCGGTACAGAACAGCCAATGGGCTCATGTTTCCCGCCCAGGTTCTTCCTGCTCCCATCACTCCGAGGTCACAGTGTAATGGTCTGCCCAGCTGCACCCACATAGGCCATAGCTAAGGGATATGCTCATTAGAGCACCGACTCTAAATGTGATGTCAGCTGTTACAGAAGAGCTGGTCTGCGGTTGTTCAGCTGGACACCAGTGGAGTGGTTATCCAGGGAGGACCACAGCACTGTGGAGTTCCACGCTTCCCAAGAAATCCTCCCGCCTTTTAAACATGGCATTGAACTGCTGGACTGTGCTGAATAATGTGGGGCTTAATGCTATAACTCGAGCGTCTCTCTCTCTTGCTCTCTCTCTCACACACACACACACACACACACCACTGCCTGCTCCAGAAGACTTTTTACCGTGAGAGCAGGGTGTAGGGTGGGGATGTGACAGGAGGGCAGAGTGCCGCAGTGCGAGGCGTGCTCTCATGTCAGCGTGGTGTGCTCTCTCTGTTCCCCACACACTGCTCTCTGACAGATACCTACACACTGCTCTCTGACAGATACCCACACACTGCTCTCTGACAGATACCCACACACTGCTCTCTGACAGATACCCACACACTGCTCTCTGACAGATACCCACACACTGCTCTCTGACAGATACCCACACACTGCTCTCTGACAGATACCCACACACTGCTCTCTGACAGATAAGGGCACCGTGGACAGAGCATGAGGCGTGAAACACACACACAAATCCCCCCCCCCGCGGGCGCACCTCCCTCAGCCTAGCGCTGTGTCCCGTAGAGTTTCTGTCATCCCGTCAATCAGTGGGATGGTGGTGGTGTGTGTGTGTGTGTGGGGGTCACTGTGCCCTCACTGGCAGATCAAACTGCAGAGCCATGGTGTACTACTGTAAAAGTTACACAAACAATCACCCCCCCCCCCACACACACACACACACACACACACACACCCCCTCCACAGGCAGGGGAGCAGAAGCCACCGTGGGCTCCAGGCCAGGACCAGAGCTGTTATGATGTTCTGACAGACCTTAGCAGGAGAATGACCGTAGCGTTCTGGTGACAACAGGCTGGTGGGCTGCGCTCGGCAGGTCAAGGAGGCCGGGCTCCCCGGGGCAGGAGAGGGAGCAAGTGCTGCACGAGCGAGAGGCCAAACCTCTGATGCTGTGTGACTGGCAGCTGAAGAGCGCCGAGCTCACGAGGATCAGGACACGCGTCACCATTCCCAGCTTCGTTCCCCATCAATGTCCTCTAATCTAGCTCGTCACCAACAAACGGGGTATTTATCAAACGTTTGACTTGATTTCTGCCTGAGCTGAATGTTTTATGAGAGCGAGCCGGCTAGATGACCACATTTGAGCTAATTATCTACATGCTTTTAACCCACTTTGTGTGAGGGGGGCAAGCATTGAGTTCATTTGTTTATACTTGCCGTTCCTCCTGTCCAGTTTCGTTCGGAGAAGGTAGACATTTAGAAGGCTGATGACATGTTAGAACCAAGACTATCAGTCAAGAGGACGAGCTGCATAGTCACTCAGCTAGGAAAGTCTCCCCTTCCCTCTCTCCATCTCTCCCCATCACTCTCTCCATCTCTCCCCTTCCCTCATACATGATCAAAGCAAATACTGTATTTCACTGTGACTTGCAGATCACAGTGAGGTATGTGATGCAGTCCCCATTTGAAATGTAATGCAGGTTATTCTCTATTAAGAGCAGAGCATCATCTGTTTCGCACTAGAGTCTAAATGCAAGCAGGGCGTATAGGCAGAACCATCAACCCCTGAATTACACCTATTTGCTGCCTGTAAATGTGTTCCATTTTACAGTCAGTATTTCTGATTTATTCATCTTTTACACTCTTCACAGATCGCTCCAACCACACTGCTTCCACCAGATCATATTTCAGCCAAACGTTCGAGCTCATAACTCCTGTTATGGGCCACACAGCTCTCCACACGTTGTGTGTGTGTGTGTGTACATGCGTGCGTGCGTGCATGTGTGAAGTCTAATGGATTCCACGGCGGTCAAGGGGTTCTGCGGAAAGGTAAGTACCAGTATCTATTGTTACAACACTGTTTATGGTTGTACAGTAAACACTTCACAATCCTTGTCAAGTCATGTTAGCTAGAGAAAGATAAAGCTCTGAGTGTGGTACTTAAGCACTTAAGAAACCTACTGTACCAGTGGTGTACACACACACAAACACAAACACACACACAAAGGCCTGGCAGCAGTCCAGTACTCCAGCTGGGTGCCAATCACATGGCAGAGCTGAGAGCCCCAGAGCTGCATAGGAGCTGCTTTAATAACACAGCCATCAGGACACAAGATTACAGCGCAATCAGGGCCTTTATGCTGCAACAGGCAAGGCACCAAAACTCCCAGATTAGAGAACAGCCTGGAACAGTGCTCTGGTAAAGCCAGGCCCCCTAATCAGCCTGGAATGAAATGAAGTGTATGTGGACGTTCCCTGAAGGCTTCCAGTCGCCCAGGACACACACACACACACACATACTTAAGAGTGTACTGCAAAGAATCATCTGCAGGGTGCTTCAGATCGTCATCTCAGATTCAGCCTCTGGGTAGGATAGAGAGAGCAGGAGGATTTCAAGCTGCCGAGCCATCTCAACTAAGCCACACAATGGAACTGATCTTCTCAGGGACCGATCTTCGTCCATCTGCATTGTCTCACACTAGCTACAGTAAACGGCATCATGTGTTTAAAGCTTGAAAACACTGGACTCTGAGTTCCCCCGTCCCAGAAAAATCAACTAACTCCGTTTTCATAGACCTTCCAGAGGTGCTGCTGAGGCAGAAACAAGTCAACATCGTGAAATCATTTTTCCCCCCTTCTTCCACGGTTCCCTCAGCTTCGAGGCGCATGGCTAAATCCCCATGGCCATCTTTTATCCTATATTCTAAAAGCCATTTTCCAGCCCATGTAGCCGCTTTATCTCCATTAGAGATGTTATAAGGGGAGGCATGTCTCCAGGGTGGCTGGGAGAGAGCGACCAGTGCCGGCCTACGCTCTGCCTTCTGACGGGAGGGGAGAGAATACACTCCTGCTCCGACCAAAAAAAGATTTCTGGAGCAGCGTTCAGAGAGACGGTGCTGCCTGCCGGCTTCCTGAGAAGCATCCGCCGTGCGTGGGTCTCCCGCCCCGGCGCTGGGGCCGCGGCAGGCCGGGTTGGATTTGATCACGTTTGAAAAGGGAAGAAGAAGGAGAAGAAATGAATGGCCGTGCTGAGAGTTAATCATCCTGTCACTCTTCAATCAGAACACCGGAAGCTTGGAAAACCAACAAGAGGCACGGCGGTTACATTCGTAGGCAGATTGATCGAGAGTGGAGGACAAACACCCCCACCCCCCCCACCCCTTCATCTCTCCCTCATCTCTCCCTCATCTCTCCCTCATCTCTCCCTCATCTCTCCCTCATCTCTCCCTCATCTCTCCACCTCCACAAAAACTAATATTTTCAAAGGTTCTGGGTATTAATGAAATAATCATTGCACGGCTCAATACCAATCTTGTTCTTTATGTGTCCAAATGCCAACTGTTCTCCAATCAGACGTGTGGGTATGTTGACTACAGCAAATCTTTTCAAAACAGCGAGAAGGAGGTGCTGAGAAATGATCTGCTAAAATAAACTAGGCAAGATGAATCACTGGCAGTACACAATGTTCTATTGCCTACATGCCGGCAAATGTCTCTCTCAAAATAAAAAATATATATCCTGAGTATGAATTAACATCAGTAATAAGAAATTCCATCAGTATAACAACGTGATTAGTACATCAATCAGGTCTTTATGCATATTTTCTGAGGGGGCTGTTTTGCAGCCTGTCGCCATGGCAACACCACTGGCACCCTAACTTCAAAGAGAAAGAGCGAGGACGGCGTCATAGCAGGCAGAGAGGGAGAGTCATAGCAAGCAGAGAGAGTCATAACAGGCAGAGAGAGGGAGAGTCATAGCAAGCAGAGAGAGTCATAACAAGCAGAGAGAGGAAGAGTCATAGCAAGCAGAGAGAGTCATAACAGGCAGAGAGAGGGAGAGTCATAGCAAGCAGAGAGAGTCATAACAGGCAGAGAGAGGGAGAGTCATAGCAAGCAGAGAGAGTCATAACAGGCAGAGAGAGGGAGAGTCATAGCAAGCAGAGAGAGTCATAGCAGGCAGACAGAGAGTTATAGCAAGCAGAGAGGGAGAGTCATAGCAAGCAGAGAGAGTCATAACAGGCAGAGAGAGGGAGAGTCATAGCAAGCAGAGAGAGTCATAACAGGCAGAGAGAGGGAGAGTCATAGCAAGCAGAGAGGAAGAGTCATAGCAGGCAGAAAGAGGGAGTCATAGCAAAGAGAGAGGGGGGAGAGTCGCAGCAGGCATAGAAATAGGAGAGCTAGAGGAGAGTAGGTTGGGTCCTGGACCCGGGAGCTAGTCTGTCACTGAGACATGGGGAACCATAGCATATAGAAAGTGTGTGGCATTTAACCCCACAGATGTCCAGGGTGGTTTAATACTGCTGACATGACAGTTGTACCAGTCAGGAGGGCATCAGTGGTCTGTGCACCTTAGCCTATCTGCTGACAACACCCATAAGGGCTGAGGAACGGTGAAGTGTTGGTGAGGGTTGGGTAGAGAAGGGGTGAGGAGGGCCTTAACAGTTATGACCCAAACAGCCATATATACAGTTTCAGCTGCAGGCTGTGTAAGTGTTAACCACACCATGGTGAAGGGCATGTCCAGGGTAGACTTGCTCAACTCTCTCAGAGCTCTCATCCGAGCCAAAGCAGGATTCCACAAACCTAATCAATTCAAATTAGCCGCTGGAATGTAATCCTGCATTGCAATTCCCTGCGTGCACCTTGGCGGCTGCTCTCGGCCCTGATAAAAAAAATGGCATGCAATTACTGCTAAGTTGACCCGCTTAATGATTCATCTCTCCCAGGACCAAGGAAGACGAACGAGGTGAGAACAGGAATAAAAAAGGTCTACCCAAATGGAGTGGTATGAGAGCCAACCAAACAGTCTTGCCTAATGGAGCTTCAATACAAGCAGTAAAAACATAAGCCATGTGTGTAAAATGTGGTAATAAGCTAAGAAAATTACAAATTCCCCAGCGCAACTCTTACAGAAACAAAATGTGTACTTTGGTGCAAGGAAGCCTTGGGATTGGTTGGGGGGAGTATGGGCCCGCCCTGACTGATGGGCCTGTGGTCCAATGGTGTGCTGCCAGCTCAGCCCAGGAACAGTTGAGAAGAGACTGCAGCAGAGAGAGAGGAGGAGAAGAGGAAGGCTGGGAGCTGAGCAGCTGGAAGCTAGCAGGCCCTTCAGCAGACAACCTTCCTCTTCACATCGCTTCTCCATGAGACAAGCATTCAAATTGGGCCTGTGTGGGCAACAACTTCCCCTTAAAAGGAGAGCCAGTCCTCAGAGAGATTAAGGGAGGGAGAGCTAGAGAGGGAGACTGGGAGAGAGAGACTGAGAAATAGAGGCAGACGCTTTGAATGGTGAGAGCTCCAAGTGATGTAGGAGACTTTGGTCCAGATCTTAGCAATGAGCGAAAGAAAGAGAGAGAAAGCGAAGGCAAGGAGTGAGGAGTTGTACACTCTGATAGATGTTGCTAAACCTGTGGCAGGGATCCAGAAGGTTATGTCAGCCACACGTGTAAGGTCCTGCCACTTGAATACATGTGCCATGAGCTGCTAATTGGGGTGTGGATGTGTGAACTCACAGGTAAGCTGGATGGTCTCTCCTGTTGGCTGAGGCCCATCTCCTCATGGCTGGGCTTCCCAGGGGTCATAGCAGACTGGCCCCTGCTGCCATAGCCATCCTGTGGCACCTCCTGGGGGAGGACAGGAGAGAGAGAGACAGAGAGAGAGAGACAGAGAGAGAGACAGAGAGAGAGAGACAGAGAGAGAGAGAGCGAGAGAGAGCGAGAGAGAGAGTGACCGGTGGGTTGAGGGAGCCCAAAAATGCAGGAACATAACTGCCAAGCTATTTAACTATCCCAATCCAATCCAATCATCCATTTCTGATAGCATTTGCTGTCCTCTGTCTGTGGAAGTCTGTCATGTTGCTAACTGTTGTTCAGTAAACAGGCTATGACTCACACAAGGGCGCCAAGTGAGCTCTAACACCCCCCCACACACACACACAATCGGAGGCACGGTGCATGGCACGGCTAGGGGAGTATCATCTTGCCTCCAGTTTGCCCGCTAACACTACTGATAATTGCTGTTTTTGAACTCTGCCAGGCTAGCACCCTCATATTCCTTTTTTTGCCAGACTACTAGCATTGGGGCAGATGGTTGCAAAGCCCAACCAAAACAAACACCAACACCACCACCACACCCTCATCCTGTAGAAAAGGGATGACTCGTACTTTTAGGTGGATGTGAAGCCTACAGATTACAACGAGATGGCCTGATGTCCAATGACTGGGCAGGTACAGAGTCTCTTCTGTGGAAGTTTACTCTGAATACTCTCCTCAAACGTGACCCCGACACATCAATAGGTAAGGAGGGCACCATGATTAAACGAGGGGTGAGGAGTGGCCGCATAAATCTCGGAAAGTATGACCAGAGAGTGTGTGTGTGTCCTGCCTTTACATCCACTAATTGGAAAATGTAAACAAACGTGCACCCCCTGCTAATGGAGAGCAAGTTTATTTGAGCATCGGTGGAAATGAGGCGAGGGGGGGGGGAGGGGGGTGGACACCCGCTCTTGTTCAGTGGCCGACATATTTACTGAGGGCTGGCTTACTTCTTTGCAGTGCTGTGATAGTTGGGTCATGGCCAGGTCAGACACAGGTATGTGTTTACACTCCACTCATGACATCAGCGTTCCGGCGTGCTCGTGTGCCGTGTGGAACAGCTGCTCTTGCTAGATAAAGGCCACTTCCCTCAACAGGGGCCGGAGGCTGGGGGGGGGGGGGGGGGCTTGGAGGCTTGGAGGCTGGGGGTGTGTGCTGGGAGGGGGGGGGCTTGGAGGCTGGGGGTGTGTGCTGGGAGGGGGGGGCTTGGAGGCTGGGGGTGTGTGCTGGGAGGGGGGGGCTTGGAGGCTGGGGGTGTGTGCTGGGAGGGGGGGGGGGGCTTGGAGGCTGGGGGTGTGTGCTGGGAGGGGGGGGGGCTTGGAGGCTGGGGGTGTGTGCTGGGAGGGGGGGGGGCTTGGAGGCTGGGGGTGTGTGCTGGGAGGGGGGGGGGGGCTTGGAGGCTGGGGGTGTGTGCTGGGAGGGGGGGGGGCTTGGAGGCTGGGGGTGTGTGCTGGGAGGGGGGGGGGGGGGCTTGGAGGCTGGGGGTGTGTGCTGGGAGGGGGGGGGGGGGGGGCTTGGAGGCTGGGGGTGTGTGCTGGGAGGGCCTGGAGACTGAAAGTGCCGATAGGGGAAACACATCATAGTGAAGGTATGCAGCCAGCAAGAGGCCAGCTCCACCCCCACAGAGAAACCAGATGTACGTCTACTTGGTTTCTGCTCCAGAAGGGATTGAGTGTTTCATCACAAGACTTCCACTGGAAAAAAGAGGGTGGGTGCTTCGGAGGGAGGTTCACATATTATAGAATGGAAATCTGAATTAAAATCCCTCAGGAGATGAATGCAATAGAGTTGTGAAGGTAACCCCCTCCCTCCAACATTGCAAAATCACAGCGTTATTTCATAACCTTGGTTATGGTCGTTTGATCCTCGTTTAATGGTCGATCTCCATGAGTTGTAATGTTTATGACGCTCTGTCAAGCTGCGAGCTTTGCCTGGCAGTCAGCGGTACTACACACAAGTTATACATTAAAGGCGAACAGCTTTACATTCGCAAATGCCTGGCTGCAGAGCAATGAAATGTTCAGAGAGAAATAGTTTGAAGTGCACGAGGGGAGAGCATGATGTAAAATAATTAAACAAAATTCATCCTGAGAGTTTCTGCCCTGCCAAAGCGAACCATGTCCAATCAAGAAGAGAACACTGACTGATGGCCCTTTATGTGTTTGAGGAACGGCGTGTGGGATGGGGGGAGGGGGGCGTGGGGTGGGGCGGGGGTGGTGGGGGGAGAGGGTCATTTGAAATGTATGAGCAATCAAGCGGTATGAGGTGTAAGAGTACCCATTCTGCAATTCCCTGAAGCATTATTCTCCAGAGAATGATTCACCCTGCTAGATACATGAATCAGCATATAATCAGGCATGCTTTGTTATTTGTAGGATAGGTTTTAGTTTAGTTAAAATTATCAAACTCTATTTCAAATTGTATTTTGTTTCACCTTTGGTTAAAAAAAAATTTAAGAAAAGAAGAATTCTGGCGTGTTCCACATATGCTCCACAAGGAGCGATCCATGTGCTAAAAGGAAGATGTGGATATGTCCAGAGAGAGGCACGGCCATCCACACAGCTTTCAGAAGGCCTCTCACCATCTACACGACACCTCTTCATTATGATGGATCCCCAGCAGAGTGGACCGTGTTAGAAAACACTCATCAAGTTGTGAGAAACACAACGGAGGGAGTGCTGTTGCCATAGTGACGCAGACAATGAGTGGGGGCTGCCTGTGTGTTCCAGTCTGCAGGCTGCTCTACCCAGACACACTGAGCTGGGAGAGCAGCTATTGTTTACTCTCAGTCGACTCTAAAGGCCAGAATCATCCTTCCTTTGGAGCAGGCTATACCCTGGAGCCATCCCAGCTGATAAAAGGCTCCTTGGCTCGCACGAGCAGCACATTAATATTGGCAGTTAAATACCGGTTTTAGAACTCGACAGCTGAGCAGGATTTTTTTCCCTACTCCCTCAACAGAAACTGATCTTTTCTCAGACAAGTCCTAACAGCAAGGCTAAAGTTACCCCCAGCGTACTTCATCAATGAAAAGCCCACGTCAAAAGACAAGGTATTTTTTCCTTGCCTTATTCTCCCGGCTTGTCATATCAAACATGCCTATTTCTTTCCTGTATGTAAACCGCCTCATTGTTTCACACACACACACACACACACACACACACACACACACACACACACACACACACACACACACACACACACACACACACACACACACACACACACACACACACACACACACACACACACACACACACACACACACACAGCTAATTAAGGCTGTCAGTAGAGGAGAAAGACGGAGCCGCAGGGGAAATACCCGGCGCTCTGAGCAGACTGGTACTGTGCCCCGCCACGCAGACACACACCAACAACACAGAGGCAGGGAACGGCTCTTTGATAGAGGTTATCGTCTCCTCCAGCGCTGCGGACAGGATCGAAGGCTCTTTCCGTCCTGTCTGGCGGGCCCTCGTACTGCAAGTTCAAGGTATCGCTGTCATTAGCGGCTGAGCTCCATCATTACAGCCTCCAGCTTCACAGTGACGCGGCGCTAACGAGCACAGCGGCCATCTTTAGTAGACTCCCAGATAGCAGGGGTTAGGGCAGAGACTCTTTCATTCTACCTGTTTATTCCCCTATCATCTCGGTCAAAAAAAGACGCACAGGGCTGAAACCGAAAACAATTTCCTTTATCAGCCTGACTGAAAAATAATAGCGTTGGGGTTGAGGGAACAGACGGTGGCTGAGCTACATGGAGCAGTGTGGCTGCAGCGTGTGTGCTCTGCTTGGATATTACCCTGACACCCAGGAGGCTTTTACTCAAGGTCAGTTCCTCATTAGTTCAGCCAGCGTGGTCGTACACTTCTACTTCTCTCGTTGTGCATTTCTCCTGGCCATTCTTGAGTCAAATATCAAAACGAAACTCAGATATACGAATATGGACGGGTTAAAACAGGTAGTCACCACACGGGCAACACACCACACAGGCTACACACCACACAGGCCACACACACCACACACCACACAGGCCACACACACCACACACCACACAGGCCACACACACCACACAGGCCACACACGCCACACACCACACAGGCCACACACCACACAGGCCACACACACCACACACCACACAGGCTACACACCACACACCACACAGGCCACACAGGCTGCACACCACACAGGCCACACACCACACACCACACAGGCTACATACCACACACCACACAGGCAACACACCAAGAGTCAGGGTTTCCCTTGAAAAAACGAATGCGGCTGACCATCTCACCCCTCCCCGCACCCACCCCCAGTGGGAGCAGCTAAATCGCTGACTCAATAACCGGCCAGGGAGACTGGACTTCATTACTGTCCCCGGCCTTTATGAGACCAGAGCTGGAGAGCAGATGGCACAGATAGCTGGAACTCCAATCTAAAGAGGACCCCCACCTCCATGAGTGGGCTACTTTTCATATTGATTTCTTTTTTTCTCTCTAGAATATAGGGAGACCGCAGCTGTACGAGGGCTAATAAATGAAAAGGTATTGAGCCGTTAGGAATGAAGCTTCAAATATAAGCCCTGCTTTGCTAAATGAAAAAGTCAAGTGCTGGTGGAGAAGCTTGCTTTGAAGCTCGGCCCCACACCTGATTGTCTCCTTTATGAACAGGAAGTGACAATGGTTGATCATGATGAGTAGCCCACTGCTGCATGCCATTTTCCACCCGGTCCCAGAGATTGCACAGAGAGCAATTTCCCTCAAACACTCGGATTTTCCTCCGGTGATCAATAAAAGGAATTGAACTGAAAAACGTTTCAACAGGTTCCCTGCTGTTCCTCGGCAGGGCATTGTGGGAGTTGTGGTCCCTCTTACCTGCTGTGGGGGTGGGCGTGGCTGCATGTAAGGTGGCTGTGTGGGGGCGGCGGGCTGCTGTTGCTGCTGGGCGGGGCTGAAGTACGGGGGCTGCCCCTGCTGGCTGTACCCGCTCATGCCCTGCTGCTGCTGCTGCTGCTGCCCATACTGAGCTGCCATCTGCTGAGGGCCAAGACACGGAAAGTTGGTCAGTTACACTCACACAACAAACACAGTCTCCACTTCCAATCCACATGGATCAACTCAAGTGACTACTTAAGCCCCGTGTCCTGGGCTGGCCTTGTTGACCAACAGCGCTGTGAAAAAGTGATGAGCTAGGCACCGGAGATTAGTCTCTAACCGCTGGGCCCCTGCACAGTCTGACCTAGTCTGTCCACGCCATTACTACAACTACACAGCTTCTTCCTCCATTCACCGCAAGCTGTCGTTTGGAAGTCTTACGTAACCTGTTTTGGGGAACATCTGCTATTGGCACATCCCCGAGCCTCAGCTGGAGTCACTCACATTAGGCAGGATGTCAAACAACAAGGGGGGAAAGGAAAGGGAGGGAAGCTAAGAAAAAAAAGAAACACCCACTGCACTGATGAGAAATCAGTTTGGGACCAATTAATAGAGCATCATCAAATCAAGGGCTTCTAATCTTACTATTTGATGGTAAGGTCTTTCCTTACCCGGGGTCAATAAGTTAACATCTACGTTAAACCAAAATACCCTCCAGCATTTATCCTACAGGAACCAATGGAATGTATGCTCCATCTGACCTGAGGCAACAGGCAATAGTGAAAAACATTTTTGGAAAAGGGGAAGTCTGTCTTTCAGTTCTGTATGCATCAGCGCATTATCCAACCAGGTCACTGCTCTGTAGGCCCTCAGGGCATCCAGTCTGTTTTTCCACACATAACATAGGCTCATCACTGTGGAACTGAGACAGTGATGACTGAGTGTCTACCCTCCAATCTTGACCTCATTCTCCCATCTCTCTCTCTCTCTTTTACTCTTCCACCTACCTCTCTCCCTCTCATCTCTCTCACTCACTCTCTCCATATCGCTCTCGCTCTCTCTCCCATCTCTATTTTCTCTCTCTCTCCCCTCTCCTTGTGTGTTTCCAGGCCAGGCCCGAGCACATATCAACCCCCAGCAGCAGCACTGCTGGGAGACACCAGAGGGAGAAGTTTTCACCTCCCTGTCTGGAACGAGTCTGGCTCTGATGGTCCCTGACAGTCTCCCATCTGATTACAGCAGTAATCAATGTGTACGCAGGCTGCAAGACACTGGAGGCACCGCTGACATGCTAATACTTCAGCTGGCTTCATCAGATACTGCCAGCCGCTCTGAAGAGACCACTGTCAATTGTCATTAACAGCTGGTGGTGATTCCTACCTAGCTAAACAGAAGGGCCTTTAATTATTTGATGTGTTGGTGGCAATTCTATCACAATGGTTACAAATGTCTGCCCTTGTATTTAATTACTCTCTATACTGTGATAGAAAAATTGGCTAGTTATAAATCTGGTTTTGCACGGCCCTGGAGAACGCTCTCTCGTCTGGTTTCCTGTTGTGGCAGGGCGAGGACATTAACAGTTAGGTAACCGTCTGTAGATAGGGACATGATGTCTTCCATTAACCCAGCTGAGTGCAAGGCCATTAAAAAATTGTGCATCTCCAGCAATCTCTACATCAGACTCATACATTAAGTTAGTTCTAAATGGTCTAGAACCCCACCACCAGGATAGTCATGGTTCTGAAGCCTGCAGAAGCTAAACAGCCTTCGCCCAGAGACCAACGACAGCAGGGAGAAGTGGAAGGATTCAGAGAAGTTCCGCCAAGCAAGGAGCCGAGAATGCATCATCGACTGAGGAAAAATCCATTCCTAATTATCTTGAAATATTAAGCCTGATCTTTGAATGGCATCTCAAATATAGGCTGTCTGCTCCACTGCTTCCTGCATGCACACGGCCACACTCCCTCCTCCTTATCCTCCCTTTATCCTGCTCTACCTCTCTCCCCCATGTCCTCCTCCACCTCCTGCCCCGCAGCCCCCTCCTCACCAGCAGGACAAGCCATTTGGCCACTCAGAGCAGGGAACACAATCAATAGAAGAAGCGCTGTGGATCCCCGCTGGTATCTGACCAGTTGAAACATCCAATTTCAGGTAGGATCCGTGAGGTAATAAAGGAGGTGTCTGGAGACCATCTGGGGCCTCTCGCAGATAAAAGTCATTACATACTCCCTCTCCCGGAGATGGAAACCCAGGCAGGGCTGACAGCACTGACACACAGGGCCCTCGGGTCAAACCCAAAAAGAAAACGCTGTGGACTGTTAATGATGCCTTGTACTGATATGAGAGCATTTCCTGTAGGGGGGAAAAAAACTACATTTTTCATTTACACGGCTGGGATGTTTTATACTGAAAGGCCGCAACATAGAATTTTCCAATTGGAATAATGATTACACATGGGTATCATCTCACGGACTATCTGCCATCTAAAAACAGCGAATAGGCCACTAGAATTATGACATTTGTGAAAGACACAGTTGAACAATTCAGCATGATGTCATAATGTATCACCACCATTACCAAAATCGGCCAGGAAAAAGTATCACAGATGGGGTGTGTGTTTGTGTGTGGGTGTGTGTATGGTGCTTGCCTTGCATAAATTTTGCCTTTGGCTAAACGGAGGGCATAGAAAGCAATTATCCATTACTATCAAAGTGGGTTTCCATTAATATGTTTTCATGGCTGGAGTGAAGAAAGGATCAAGGAGATGAAAGAGACCATTGTGAAGCCGTTGCACTGAGATCTGACTTCAATCAGGAGCCCAATGACAACACATAAAAAGAGATACAACAGTATATTCAAGAGTTTGTGGGTGTGTGTTGCGCAGTCCAGGTTGTGGTGGGACCAAAGCTTCAACCCCACACTCGCGCCATGTCAGCAGTCTGGGCCCAAGTCAGCAGCAGTCTGTCTCTGTAGGGGCATAAAACCCAAACCAGCAGACTGGGGCTAAATATAGCTACAGTCAGTCTGCACCCAGAATAACTTGACCCAGCACCGCATGGCCTGAACTGGCTCGCTTCACTCATAGACATGTGTGTCAACAGCTTCCGTACACGGGAAACCCTCACAGGGACGGCCACAGCTCCTCAAGACTTGTGACGGGAGACCAGACTCGCTCTCTTCTTCTTTCTTTTTTCTGCGAGGCTATTTAACTACTGTACACAAATAGTAAACCACGGCACGCTGGGATGTTGGCAGCATCCATACCTGCTGTTGAGGGTACTGCATTCCACCCATGCTCATCTGACCCCTTCCAGGCATTCCCATGGGGTAGCGGTGAGGAGGGGGCGATCCATATGGCTGGCCAGAGTAGGGCCCTGCCTGCTGCTGGGAGTACGGATTGTTGCTCATGTTGTAGAGTTGGGAGCGCTTCATCGCCATTGCGTCCACGGGTTGAACCTAGGTGACAGAGAGTAAACGATGAGAGCAATCAATGAAGTTTGTTACATTTCTCTGCAACGTGTAGACCTCAGCTACACGACAGAGCAACGTTTCAGATTGATGAAAATCAAAATACGTGAAATATTGTGAGTACAAGTACGGTGACATAAAATTGGCATGTTTTATAAAAGATTCTATCAAATCAAACATGATTTGAAGAGCTCTTTTAACTGGCAATGGTTGTTTTTGGTCGTATTCCACAATTGGTAGTCACCTGGCTCATCACCAATCAAAAGGCCCTCTCCACTGGACCAAAGATGCCTGACATGGGTCCCAGGGTTTGAACAGATATGGAGGCTAATGTGCCATCAAGTGCTCAGAGTCAGGTTATCCTCAAGTGGCGTGGCCGTGCCAAAAAAGAGTGAGAGAGCAATTGAAGCTAATCTTCTCATGTCACTGCCAAGTTCAAGCCAATTGAAGCAGCACTTAGAGAAAATGTGAGCAATCGAGAAAGCCTAGGAGTCCACTTTAAATGGGACCAAGTTTCAGCAGTCATGCCTGGGTACCCTGCAATATTACCAGTCCGACACACACTCACACTCAGTAACATTTAAGAGAATTGTAGGTAGAGGAACCATAGAGGAAAAGACTGAAGCACTGTTTTTTCCAGCTTTGATAGTATTGTCTGACATTTAAAATCATTAAATATGTTTGTTAAAAAGCATGATTATTTTCTCCCTGTTTAAGGTAACTTTTTAAATATTTTTTTTTATCATTTTGATTCAAAGAAAAAAAGTGAGGGATAAAAACTGGCAACTTCAAATGGTTTAATGAAAGAAAACCACAGCCTTTAAACTACATAGACTACGCTATATCAAAAGTGTCTAATGATCACAAAAAATGTTTCAGGTAAGAGCAGTAAATATTTGATATGTTGTTGTTTTGGTACATTTTACAACTTCTAAATGGTTTCAATCCTTTCATTAAAACAAGATATTTGTGGGTTTGTTCAGTTCAAAGCTGAAACCACAAAAAACAGGACAAAATCAAGTAAATTGCTCACGAGACAAGAATGGCTGGTATTTTTGGTGGGAATTGTAGAAAGAAATGAGTCAAATGTGCTTCTCTCTTGCTAGAAAGGCTGCCAGGCAATTCACTTTCAATTCAGAAACTACAAGCCAAACACAGACTGCGCTGCAGTTCGTAATCTAACTCAAGTTTACTATAGTTAGACTAGTTAAACTAGAGTTTAGAACCATTAACGTTACAAACAGGAAACAAAACTTTTAATGACCACAATGATAGCCATGCCACCATAATATCAACTGAATGTCTCCCTCGGCACTTTGAATACTAAATCTCTCAGTCTAGGTGGGAATGAGAGCAAGCTGATAGAAAAACAGGACACGTCCTCTTTAATAGAGCTCATTTAAGATTCAATTACAATACCTCAGCAAAGATCATTGACTTCCAAATCACACATTTTTACTACAGGCCTGTCTGTGATTGAATGTCATCAATGTAAAATTGAACAAGGAAAACTAAACTGGTAAAAACTCAACAATGTTTACGAATTAGCCTCAAATCTGAATTATAGTTAAAAAGATTATCAAGAATGTAAACAGTATTTACATTGCAAATTGAGGAAAGAGTATTGAGTATCACCTAGATACATAGACTAAACAAAAAGAGTAGAAAGAGACTGACAAAAGCATTTCACACCCTAATCAAAGACAGAAAAATATGTTATTGGTATAAGCAGTCTCTGTTATTTGAGGAGACATTTGTCTGATTGTAGAAATAGCCACATGGCTAATCTGCATGTGTGAAGGTCAGGGCGGCAGGCAGCACCACAATGGGCTCCCTGCCAGAACCGTGGGAATATCACAATGTATTATAAGATATTTGTGAGAGGTATCATTACAAGAATGTAAACAGGACACATTTGTTTTTTGTTTATTTTTGACCAGGGCTTTATGCACTAACTGTGAAGCACTTTTCACATTTGGTCAAACAAGACTAGCAAGGTGTTTAAATGCCTCATACTTTGAAGATTAATTGGCTCCAATAGCTCGCTTCGGGCCTTGTTGTTGTGGCTAGCTGTAACATATTAGATTTTTTACTTAGCTAGCTAGAAATGTGTAGGTGTTCACCGCTCGGTGTTATCAGGGCACATGCGTCGTTTTCATGTTGGCCAAAATACGTTAGCCAACTGAGTGAAATGAACGTGCGCGAAACGTGTGCAAAGCAGGCAAGAAGACAAACATTGAAATAGTTTTAATAGACTGAGCTTCCGTTTTGTTAGCTGGCTGCAATTCCAATGCTAGTAAAGAATGCACTAATGTTAGCCTTTTAGCAACTAGTGGCTAATGCTAAAGGTACATTTGTTTTAAAATACGATTTGTTGTCAGTCACGTGCCCGAACTATACTGAAACGCATAGCCACGACAAAATGCACAGTAATTTTCCATGGCTGCCAGATTCATCATGATAATACATTGCCTAACCATATATTCAAATATGACAGTATAACCAAGTCTGACCTGAGTTTAAATCAAGCTATACATATCTGAATTGATTTGATCCATGTTAACTGTCGCCAAAGTGTCAAACTTAAAAATAAAGAAACGGGCTGCAATCAGGAAGAGGTTAGAGCTAGCCACAGAGGGCTCGCCCGTGTACCGACGGGGCACCAGAAGTTCTAAACGAAACGCCTCTTAGCTTAGACAGGCAATAATGCTCGCTAGCTAGCAAGGTTGTGTCCCACAATCCAAGCAGAAGTCACCTTGGACATGAATTGCAATACCGTTCTACCAGCCAACCCGACTAAACTTAGCGTAGTCTACTTTTATAGAATAGGGAGAATAGAGGAAGGAAGTCGTCTTCATATCCCTCTGAAAATGGCCAGGAGGGAAATAAAATTGTTTAAAGGAAATCAAACACTAGCGAGTACATACTGCACTAGCCTAGTTGGCTAGTTGCTGTTAGCTATGCTAGCTAGCTAACTTTCCCATCTCTGTCCACTAACGTAAGGTTGTTGAAAACTGATTTGCAGTCTGACTCAACGGAGAAAAGATCAAACTGAGACACATAAAGAAAGCATTCAATACCTGGGACCTGCTGCCTCCTTGTCCGTTGTTCCCAGGGCTCATTGTAGGGTGATTTCTTTGTTGTCCTCCCCAGCCATGAGTAGCCGAACCATATTGAGAGCCTATGTCTTTAGCCAGCCCCATGCTTGATTGTTGTTGTGCAGAGGGATTACTGTAATCTTGATAGCCACTGCCATAGCCTCGCATCATCGGACTTGGAGATGTCAGTAGCTGGTTTAGAGTCGGGGTAGCCCCCGAAGGATGCTGCTGACTTTGCCCTGGAAATCTTTGAAATCCTCCTACATTACCACTCGGAGAAGAAGCAGCAGACATGGCAGCTTTGCTATGATTAGCAACAGCAGTATTGCTGCCCGGGCCCATTATGTTATTCCCCTGCCGCGAGGGGCTCATCATTCCGTATCCACTGTTGCCGTAACCAGGTCGATAGTTCTGGTAGTGGTTATACGGGCTATTGTGGTAACCTTCGTGTGAGTTCTGAACTTGATCCATAGTGTTCTGTACCGAATGCATTATCCCAGTCCCGGGGCTTTGTTGTCCGCCATGTTGATCAAAGCAAGGCCCTCCTCTTCCATTCCCATAATAATTATTAAACTCTGTAACTGAGCTGTTCCCACTTTGAGACGTGTTGTTGATGTTGTTATTCGTTGGTCCCGAACTGGCATGATCGTACCTGCTGTCCATCCGGTCCTCCGTTTTGCACTGTTGGTTCTCCTCTTCACTTTTGTTCATCAACTGCTGATGGCGTTCGACTTGATTCCCTAAAATATTCTCTTTTCCTCCATGTTGACGGTTTCCACTCTCTCCCTGTGTTGGCGGTTGGTTGTTCGTAATGTTGTTATGAATTTGGCGTTGATGCTGGGTGAATTGATTGAATGGCAGCGACTGTTGCTGTGGAGGTGTGAGGTGGTGAGATGGAGGAGGAGGATCTCCGCCGCTAACATTTTTCACTTTATGATTACCAAGCATTCCCGTCTCCATACTTGAAGTCATGCTGGAAATCGAAGTAGAAAAAAAATCTGATTTCTCTTCCCCTTCTTTCTCAAGTGGATACGTTCTGTGCCCAGTCGAAGCTCGAGCTAAACTGGTTGGATTTAGTTCGTGGGGATGCGTTCCATGTTGCTCTATATTCACAGTGCGAATCCCCTCTCCCACCACTGGTTTAGCTTCTCCACCAGATTTACCAGATTTCATTTGACTGACGCTGCTAGTTAAATTCGACCTTTTCTTACCATTTGAAGTTAAGGCTGATGACACTTTTGCGGCCATGATCAAGCACACATCTCCGCGGTAGGAATCCAGTCAAGATAGAGTTAAGCTGCACCTAGTTTGCTGTTAAAAAAATTCTGAGAAAAAGGAAGAATAACATTTAACGACCAACCAGCCGTGGAGAATATAACGTGAGCTCTCCGGGCTTCAGAGAAGCGCAGCATCAGCACCACTGCATCGTAGTTAATGTATACACTTCAGCAAAGTTGAGGTATTCTGACATAAAACTTATTTTCTGGCACGCCTTGCTCGGATTAGCACTCCCCCCTAGCAGGCTATCGAGAGTGAACCAGTTAAATGCCGACTTTGTAGGAGATGTGCAATTCTATCATCATGTAGCCTATATTAAGATGAACCCTTGATCGCAACAACAATTAAATTGTGAATTAGAATGGTTTACAAACTGTACTGCAACAAGTCAACGCTAAATTGTTTGTTTATAGAGCACATAAGCAATCTGCATTTTAAATTCAAGCTTTATCCCACACCATCCAATGAAAGACTATCAACCTAGTCAGACAGGCCCCCCCAAAAAGTGAGAATGTATCATTGAGAGTGAATATACATGAGCAAATATTAGATCTATGTATGAAGGAGGCTCTGACTCACTTAAGGGAATAAGTGGCGTGTTCGAGGGGGAAGGGGTTGGGACCTCCTCTAGCAGAGGCAGCTACAGCAGCGGTGAAGTCAAGCAGGGAAAGTGGGTCAGACAGAAAACCGCCAGAAAGCAGCACATGCAATCACATTAAAACAACGTATGTTTTCAACGCACAGTGATGCCCTGTTGTATGAGTGAAAAGGATAAATGATGAAATAATCATCTGCAATACATTCTGACCAACAGAGTCTCCATTTCAAGGTTGAGTGATTTACAACATTAAACATTGATTTGTTTACCAGCATGGGCTGGAATGGTGAGAGTCTGGGCTTTTGGAGACTCAGTTCCAACAGTCATTTCAATGATGGCTGAGGGGGAACAGCTGATCATTGGAATATTTAGATCCACACTACTCAGAGATAGTATGCCACATAAACACACCCTAGACATTGTCTAGTGCACTATGATTTACTCCATGGTTCTTCTACTGAATATCACAAAGGCACCTCAGGAATGACCTACGAGTTTAAAGTCTACTTTCACTTAACAGAAATTCAATAGCAATGACAATCAGGACCGTTGGTTTCTTGATTTTGAAACCATGTAAACTGTAGGTTCATAACCCTGAATCATGGATTCTATTGTTCGACACTATTCATTTTGTGACTATAGAATGCCGTGGTGCAGTCTATTGCAAGCATCCCCACCTGACCCACAGTCACATTGACCCTACCCCATCAGGTTGAGCTTGAGCGCCACTCTTTTAATATTCCACTTAAAACAGCAACATGACAGCTTTAGGTGCCGGTTGGCTTTTAATGGACAAATTCACTGAGACGTGCCTTAGGTTGGATCTGGCAGGGGACCAGCCAGCAGTCTCAGTTAGAGGCCTGACACTGATTGCATTTCTCCTAATTAAACCTCCCCTGACCTTGGCAGAGGTAAATCATTAGTTTCCCATTGTAATCATCACACGGCCACGATTATACTCCATTGGACCTACATTTGCATTTAGACGCATCTTTGGCCATGCCAGAAAGAAAAATAAGGGATTTTTTTTACAATGTCACCCCATGGAACACA
This sequence comes from Osmerus eperlanus, assembly GCF_963692335.1. Lineage (NCBI taxonomy): Eukaryota > Metazoa > Chordata > Actinopteri > Osmeriformes > Osmeridae > Osmerus > Osmerus eperlanus. The sequence goes on from NC_085025.1 coordinate 7,169,890, forward strand.
GACTTCAGAGCCCACTGTTGAAGCTTGTCTGTTACTTTCTGTTTCAGAAGACGACAGAGCTGGTGGTCTACAAATCACAAGTATTTGTAGAATGTTTTAAACATTGTAAGCAATAGAACCTATGGTGGGGACACTTAACATTTAACATAATTGCTCATTGCATGTTAATTATATCACTATGCTATTCAAATAGTAAGATTAATTAGAAAGTAATGCCTCTTCTTAATTTGAGGTATAAAATACGTCTCACAATAGCAGAGAAGATAATCAGGGAATTACGTGCACCATTACTAATTCATTACTTTGTAATAACTTGTCCTTTCCTACTGGCAGCGGCCTTAAGTAACTAAAAAGAGGTTGCCTAGCAATCACTTTTATACACTGGATGAAGATGTAAATCACTGAATCAATTCCAATCTATTTAATTAACATTTACATTCTGACCATGTACAATCATTTCCATAAATCTGACCTTCAAGCATGAAAAACGTGACGTATCCCAATCTTTATGTGCATACTGAAGAGAGACAAAGAAACTTAAAACTCTGAAGATCACTGTTCAATTTTATGAGGCATGACATTAATCAGTACTGCACATACATTACAAGTTATGCTGTGTAGACATGTACAAGTGCACAAAGTGAAGCAAATGTTCACAACATGACACGCAGTCTGCGACTCCAACAGATCCCATCTCACATTCCATGATTCCATGATTCCATGGTTTCATAATCCCCACACCATGTTCAATTTCTTTCTCACAAGTATATGGACTCCAGCCAGCATGTCCTAACAAGACTATTTCAATTCATCAGGGATTACCATTAATCATTTAACTACCAGAATGGTGGGCCAGGTGCTGGGTTAAGTGTAGTTCTGGTGTACACCGAAACTGTCTCTCATCCTGTCCATCTAGAATTAATGTTTTATAACATGACAGGCTCCTGGTATGAAGCCAGCTGGATCACTGACATGCATCTTGTTGTTCCAGAGATGCGTACACATGTTTAATGGTTGTTTGTGAATGCCTGGCAAGGGAAAACCACCCGTCAACATCTCCCTAGATCTCACCTCTCCTAGCAGGAACCATATGGCAAGAGTGTGAGGTTTAACATGGCGATTCAACGTCTGCCTGAACATTTGTAGGTACAATACATTTGGTAGTCTGCATCGTAAAATGTGTATAGACTGGAGGGAAGGCTAAATGTACGAATGAACGTTTACTCACAAACACGGATATACTAATGAAAGAGGGAGTCAGATGGCTGAGCGGTGAGGGAGTCGGGCTAGTAATCTGAAGTTTGCCAGTTCGATTCCCGGCCGTGTCAATTGACGTTGTGTCCTTGGGCAAGGCACTTCACCCTACTTGCCTCAGGGGGGAATGTCCCTGTACTTACTGTAAGTCGCTCTGGATAAGAGCGTCTGCTAAATGACTAAATGTAAATGTAAGAGTATTTAAAAATAAAAAAGATCCTATGTGATAATGGACACAATAAGATACTGCCTGACCTACTAAACAATATAAAAACAACTAACACAAGCCAAGGCTTTCGTGTCCCTACCTACAGCAACCTACAGTTACATACTGCAGTACGGCAGTTAAGTCTATCCTATACAAAAACAAATCTAGGAGACAGCTGTATACAATTTCCAAATATGGAACATTATTTTCTTTACAGAAATGAACAAAATTTTTATGGTCAAGTGGTCAGTCATGAGTCTGAAGGAATGTTCTTTGGTTTAAGTGCTCCTATATTTCCTAGGCTTCACTCATGGAGTGCTCTTTTTCTTAATATGCCTTGGTGCCCCAGACAATTATAAAACCACATGCTGGTAAACAACTACAAATAATTTGAATAATATGTCAGGCTTTCTGTTTATAAATGTAATACTTTTCTGATAAGGCTTTTTCCGTTGATGGAACATGTTGTGGCATGGTCTGCAGGGCAGATGGTCTTATTTAGGCCAATGCATGGCCGATGTATCTGGGTAAGGGAAATTCCCATCATTACAAAACCATTTCTGTCTTTCTGTCTAATAATGCAGATTTAGCGTGTGGCGCCCTCTACTGGAAGTAGGTCTAGCTGTAGGAGTGGGGATGTTTAAAAAAAACTAACATAATTCAGTACCCTGCAACATTTTTGAATATTGACTGTAAAATAAGACAAAAACTTTGAGAAAGAAAGTCACTCAATGTAAAAGGAAGAAATTTCACAAATTGTGTCATAACTGCACAAACTTTTATCCACAGTGGCCTGATCAAGAAGATAGAATAATCTGGATCTAGAGAGATAAAGTTGAAAGTTGCCATCTTTATGTATTATTCCTGTGTGTGTGTGTCTCTTAAATATGTCATGACCTGTTCTTCACACAAGGATAGAGTTCATGTGGAAAATATAGAAAGGGTGAGATAGGGTGGAGAGAGGCAGTTGGAGAAGTCTGACTGCCTGACTAAGTTACGTATATTGAATCTGCAGCAGTAACACACCCGAAAATCACACATGTGGGATTGTGTGTGTCTGTATGTGTGTGTCAGGGGAACACACTGTGTTTCAGAAGCGTGCTGAACCAGTAGAGGTGAGAGGTGAAAGTGGGGTCAAAGAGTGCAGTCAATTTATACTCCCTGGAGTCAAGTTATACTCCCCCTGTTGCTAGGCTGGTGGGTCTTCATCACGCCAAACGCTACCATGGTCATTAACCCTGCTGTGTGTGGAGGATCTGCATGCGGCAAATTAAACCATGTTTTTGGAAGTGACTCTTTTACAAACTCAACCCTCTTCTCTTCTTGTCTTTTCTTTTATCTACTCTTCTCTTCTTCTCTCCTTACATTTTTTTTCCTTTCCTCTAGTCTTGGTGTAATTTCATTTTCTTGTGGTTTATGAAACTAAACACTATGCAAAATGAATGGGAAAGAGTATGTCAACAGGTATAGAATGAGTGTGGAATATCGAGAGGTCAGCTGACTCCCCAGAGAATACAAGAGAAGGAAGGAATGAGGAAAAGACAGAAAGGTAGAGAGAAAAAGAGGGAAGGGGGAGGAAACCCCCCAAAATAAGCAAGTGGCGCTAACAGGAATAGAAAAAGAACTGGCTTGTGATTGGCTTGTGCTAAAGGGTGTGTGCATGCTCTCATCATACCGTGTGTTTGTTTATTTATGTATGTGCACAAAACTAGATGTTGCTTTTTTTCAAACCATTTGAGAATAGCTAGGTGGGACATTCTAAGGGGATTACAAGTTTGATAAGAAAAAAGAAAACAATCAGACAATAAATTAATAGAAGTAGGTATAAATGTATAAATCTAAGTATTTATACAATGTTTGGGACACATCGTTCCATCCTGGAACATCACATGGTCCAATTATTAGTGAGCAAAATATGAAGGTTCATCAGGTAGGCTGTGCTGCCTATTTGGCTGACCCAATCACTGACAGTGGGGCGCACAACGACACAATTTGCATATAATGTTGATGAAATACGCTCATCATTCTCATTAACTTCCGCCCTAAGCCGCTGATGTAGTCTTGAGTTAAAGTTAACTTTTTACAACTCACGAAAAGGGCGGAGATATGTACTTTAGCGCCACCTCTTAAACAGAGATCATTGCGAGGCAACTACAATTTAGATCCTTTTTAGAATCCGCCATCCGACGACCCGAGGAGCGTATTGGTGTCGCTTAAATTAGACTGTCAGATTTTCAGGTCACCTAACAGAACAATGTCAGTTGAGCGAATATTCGATGAACTTGGACACTTCAAAAGGTACTTCTATAAATCATTTAAACCGTAATTTGTGAAGTGTATGGTGAATTAAATGTTCTGTTATTAGTAGCCTGAACATTTCCTGCTGTCTCGATCTCAAGAGTAGGCTATTCCTCTTGCGGACGTTAGTTTGTTAACTTGGCTAAGAGTTTAGATCTTCCTATAGCAATTTAAAGAGTATAACGTTGTTGCTCTGGTTTCTTTGGAATAGTAAAAAACAAAAAAAATCTGATATTTGGGAGAGATTTCGCACACTGTATTTTTACTAGGTTTAAGATTCAGTCCAAACGCACCGACAACGGTGTTGGATTTTCCATTCTGTAGCCTACTCCAAATAAGGAATCTTTAAACTAGGCAAGATCAATTGGCGCGCTGGGAGGCATCAATCGCCGGAACAACAAATATATGATGATGCTCACCTCTTAAATAGGTGCAGGTCACGTGGTCACAATGCCCTATTACAGCACATGCATACAAAATAAATTTATCGTAAACAATAAAACATTAATAGCATGTGAGATTAACAATGACAGATGACAACATAATTTAACAAACGGCAACACGTTTAGACTGCATCTGATTGCATGTTGATGATAATCCATCAGCAATGTTGCATTGTATTATAGTTTTTATGGCATTTTGTAGGAATCACAACAGCAAAAGATTCTATAGAAACCTTACATAAATCTTTCCACTCATTCATAGGCAGGTCATTGCTTTGATTAAACAGATTGCACAATGATTATTGGTCCAGTGGTGAAATGTCTTTCCATTTTTGAACCCCTCTCCTCTCCCCTCCAAGGTTCCAGGCATGTTTGTACTTTGCTGCAGTGTTCCAGGCCATAGCCTGTGGAATCCACTACCTTGCATCTGTTTTTCTTGTGGAGACGCCAAGCTTCGTCTGTGCACCGCCAGGGAACCTGAGCGACGTGCTGTACGATAACCATACGGGACACACGCTGGAGGAGGTGTTACCTTTCTTCACACCGGGGAAGGGGCCAGTGGTTGTGCAAACGTCCAGTGGTGACCAATGGGAGCTAAGCCCTTGCAGCTGCGCTTTACGGATCAACCCTACGGACTTCACGTATCAATTTGACGGCAACAAGACGGTGTCAGCGTGCGGCGGGCTCTACGTGTACGACCACAGCGAGGTGTACCAGAGCATTGTGACGGACTGGGACCTGGTGTGTGAGAGGGAATGGCTGGCCAAGCTGTGTCAGCCTACCTTCATGCTGGGAGTGTTGATTGGGGCCCTGGTGTTTGGGGACATCGCTGATAGGTAAGCTGCTCTGGAGGTATGTTTTTCAGGGCCCACCAGTCTGTCCAACAGTCAAGTGGGAATTAGATCCTGAAAGCCAGGTGAAGACTCAGGGAGATACAAGGAGGTCAGATCAGGTCTCCGGGATTCAGTTCGGGCCCCCAGGGCTACTCCCTGGCAGCCAACATCACTACCAGCACTAATACCAAACTGAGATAGGGGGGAAAAGTGTGGGAGTTGTGAAAGAGAAAGAGAGAGAGCCAAGAAGAAATAAAGCAAAGGGAGGAGGTGTGGGAGAAAAAAAAGAAAGAAATAGAGAAACATGGTTGTCCAAAGACTAGAGGGCAACCTGCATTTCCTAAAACTCAATCTTATGAAATACTCTTTCAGCACCCTCTCTCTCTCTCTCTCTCTCTCTCTCTCTCTCTCTCTCTCTCTCTCTCTCTCTCTCTCTCTCTCTCTCTCTCTCTCTCTCTCTCTCTGCTTTGTCATTACTTTTTTCTGTCTGTCTGTCTGTCTTGACTCTCGCTCTCCATCCTTCCCTCTCTCCTCTCCAGGGTGGGCAGGAAGAGGATTCTACAGTTCACCAGTCTGGGGCAGTTCATCTTCGGTGTGTGTGTGGCGTTCACAGGAAACTACTACTTCTTCATAGTTGTCCGCTTCTTCCTCGCCATGGTGAGCAGGGGGAGGGTGGAGATGGCCAGCGTAGACAAGCCTCACTAAAAAACAGTAATGGGGCTGGTCAAAGGGGGGTGGGAGCCTAATGATTCTTAGGATTGGTTGGCTGGATCCAGTCTCCTCTAAGTGAGGGAGTTGGATGTCTTTAACTGCTGCTGACATATAATACCTACACTAGAATACTGTCATGTGTCTGTAAGGAGGGCCACGGTCTTAGTCAAGATCAAAGAAAAATCACTAGGTCACAAGGATCTCATTAACATACAGTTGACACTTTTCTCTCTCTCTTTCTTTCTCCCCTTCTTCACTTTCTCTCAGAATCAGAATTGTGTTTAAGCGCCAAGTAAGTGGTCACAAACAAGGAATTTACTTTGGTGGGCAGGTGCATACATTTACATTTATTCATTTAGCAGATGCTTTTATCCAAAGCAACTTACATACAGTGAACATTTAAACATAATGAACAAAAATAAAATGTAGAAAATGTACAACAAAATTAAATAAACTACTGGCAGAGCTATACAATTTAATATAAAAATACAATATAATATAAAACATAAATATAATATAAAATAAAAAATAATATAGAATAAAAATAATACTGAATATGTTAAAGTGACAGAGTGTATGGGGTAAAGTGACAGTGTCAGTTTGGAGCCTTGTTAAAAAGGCTAGCAGCGAAAATAAATTGTTGAGAAACTGAGAAAACTGTTCTTGTGACGTGAGGAGAAACTGTTCTTGTGTTCTCTTTCCCCCTCCTCTTTCTCCCCCCCTCTTCTTCTCATCCTTCTTCCTTCTGTCTCTCCCTCCTTTCCCCTCTTTTCCTTTTTTCTCCCTTTCTTTTCCTGTCAGTTTTCCTCATCCAGACCTACAGCTGTTGGCATTCATCAATAATCACAACACTGCTCACAACACTTTAATCACACAGTTTGTTGCTGGACTTTGCCTTTGACTAACTTACCATGTCTGATTTTATACCCCATTCCCCTCACACCCCACACCCCCTTATACTCCATCCCCCTTGCACACACCCCTCATACCCCACCCCCTCACACACCTCTGCAGGTGTCCAGTGGTTACCTGGTGGTGGTGTTTGTCTACGTGACTGAGTTCACCGGTAACAAGGTGCGCACGTGGACCTCCATGCACGTGCACGCTTCTTTTGCCGTGGGCATCATGGTGGTGGCCCTGGTGGGCTACCTGGTCCGGGTGTGGTGGGTCTACCAAATCATCCTCTCCGTCTGCACCTCCCCCTTCCTGCTCTTCTGCTGGATGTTCCCAGAGACGCCCTTCTACCTGATGGCCAAGGGCCGCATCCAGGACACCCAGGCCCTGCTGGACATCATGGCCCGCTTCAACGGTCTGGAGTCTGGGCTGAAGGCCACAGACATCCTGGCCACGGAGCATCAGGGCTCTGGGGAAAAGGAGGCTATGCTTGAGTCTGGGCCTGGGCCTGAGGCTGGGCTAAAGTGTGAGCTGGGGTTGCCTGAGAGGAAGCTGAGCATCCTGGATCTGTTTGGCACTTGGAGGATGGCTGGCAGAACGCTGACGGTGTGGGCCATCTGGTTCATTGGCAGCCTGGGCTACTATGTGTTCTCCCTGGGCTCTGTCAACCTTGGGGGGAACCAGTATATCAACCTCTTCCTGGCTGGTGAGTACAGATAGGGGCTGACTCAGGTACAGCTAGGGGCAATGTGTTCAGCATGAACCTGGTAGTGATAATGATATGTGTTTTTTTACATTGCACTGTGTGTTCGCTGAATTGTCGCATTGACAGACTTGCCTACATGAACAGAGTAGCATACATGGGCAGACTAGTCTACATTGGCAGACTAGCCTACATTTAAGTACTAACTTAAATGAACAGTGTAATTGTTGAGCACATTATGACTTTGGAATACAGTTAGCCCTCACAGCTTCTTAGTTTTGAATGCAGGTAGTGTGCAAGTGTGTGTGTGTGTGTGTGTGTGTCTGTGTGTGAGTGAGAGAGACTCTACATCACATTTACACAAGTTCTGTGCATTTATGAATGTGGCCTAGTCCACAGACCCAAACGGACCCTTTCCTCAGTGTCTAAAATTAAATGTTGCAGACTGTTGCGTAATCCTATCAGATAAACCCTTCCAACGGCAGGCTACAGGAGCTGTTTCCTAGACAAGCCCCAAAGCCCTTTACCATTACTGCCCTTTACAATCACTTTAGAAATCAGGTCTGAAACTCTGAAATGCCAGCAGCTAGCAGTAGTTCAGCAGGCATCTTAACAGATGCTATTTCAATCAGGAGAGACCTGGGATGAGTGAAAGATGTTTATTACAGACTAATAAATGTACTATGGTGTTTGGAGCTTGAACCCCAGGGGGAATTATATAGATCAACGGGCGCTTGCCCAACGCCCGAAGAAGAATCCCCCACGGAGTCCAGACACTGGTGGCGGCAGCCGACGACCAATCGAGCCGAAGACTGAGACAGGAACCGGGCGGCGACGGGGTGGTGGAGGGTCGCGCACTTGATAGCCTGGACAAACTACACAGGGAGAGAATCATATTTAAAGGCACGGATCATGTGACACCATTAATTGATAGCGGGAGCGCTAATCGACCTGAACCCTAGTGACCGCCCGACCAGGGAACGGGGGGAAGGTAGGGCGTTCTTAGCGGGGGGAGTGAGAAGTGTACACTACGATAAAGCCTGAGTGCAGAGATCGGTCTTGCCTGACTGAACTTGCGCAAGCTTCATTTCAACACATTTCTTGTCAGTCAATTTACAGCAACAGCTGACTCCCTGACAGCTGCCACCAGACAGAACGTCTGTGTGTCACCCACTTTTGCCATCTCCTTACCTCTCCTTTCCTCGCCTCTTTATGATTGGCTGTCTGCAGGTGCTGTGGAGTTCCCCTCCTATCTGATTGGCTGTTATGCCATGGACCGGGTGGGCAGGAAGAGGACGTGTGCCCCAGCTCTGCTGCTCAGTGGGATTGCCTGCATGCTCATCATTGTGGTGCCAAATGTACGTAGAGTGTGTGTGTACGTATGTACGTAGAGTGTGTGTGTATGTATGTACATACACTTCTGTGTGTCCGTGTTTTCTTATAGGATACAATGTGACAAACAACAAATACCACAAAGACTAACAAAAGCACAATAATCCTTTAACATCCTTTAACAGACTATGATATCAGATGTTCTAACCTCATCCATTCATGCCCAGATCTGTATGTAACCCGTAACACACCGGAGCTACAGATATTGTAATGTTGTACCCCCAGTCAGAATTCCATAGTGTGTACAGCCGTGGCCAAAGGTATTGGGAGCAATATACATTTTGTGTTTGCAAAGCTTGCTGGGCCTTGGAATAAAATGACTGCTAACATAATTTCAGTAAGTCATATCATCAGCACAGGGGAAAGTGTGAACTAGTTCTAGCCAGGTGAAATCACTCTATCATTCTGATTGGATTTTAAGAGCAGATTGACTGCTGTAAAAGGGGGGACTATTTGCATATATTGAACAGTTTTGCCCCAAAAAAGCTTTAAAAATATGAAATGTGCCTTATTGTATTCCAGTATTCTGTAGAAACATGTGAAAACATTTTCCTCAAATATTGAACCAGCACACTTTGCAAAACACTTTTGTCATTGCCAAAACTTATGGCCATGACTGTATGTGTTCTGTGATATACACAGGTGCGTGTGTGTTTAGGTGCTGGTGGTTTTCTGTGTGTTGGATATGAGCCATAACTCCCAAATAAAAAGTGCCTTTGACCCCAGAGAACCCAGAGCAAACAACCAGTGAGCAAGCATCAGGACGTCATCAGTTGAAAATAAAGGCTTCCAGGGCAGGAGATACATAGAGAGAAAGAGAGCTAGAGAAGGGTTAATCAATTACAGCCGTCTTGAGCAAATATTAGCAAAAACCTACAACAAATAACATAAAAACTGTGGTCTAAAAAAGATCTCACAGGATATATTAGTATTACATGGTGTGTAGGAGTATAGTATATCTTAGAAAATGGATTGTTTCAGTTTAGGTTGACACCAATTTGGGCCCAGGTTGGCTTTAGGTTGGCTGTATGTTTTTGCTCCGTAGCCGGTACTAGGCTAGTGCTGGGTCTGGAGTCTATGTCTGTAGCCCTGGCAGCAGCTGGCTGAGTTTTGACCCTTCAGCTGTGTGTGTGATGGCTTGAGGAGATCCCAAGGAACAGAGCTCTTTCTACTGACATAAAACACAGGCACACATACACAGGCACACACACAGGCACACACACACACAGGCACACAAACCTATGCTGACATTGATACGCATTCACACAAGCACATGCATGCATGCACACACATTGGTTGTGTTTATAGTGTTATCTTTATCCCCCCTGTCCCCCACCATATCTTTCTCTCTCCATTGTTCTCTCCATTCTGCTCTCCAGGATATACAGGTTTTAGCCATCATCCTCAGTATGACAGGCAAGTTTGCCATTGCCATCGCCTTCGGACTAATTTACCTGTACACCTGTGAGCTCTACCCTACCGTCATCAGGTACTGCACACACACACACACACACACACACACACACACACACACACACACACACACACACACACACCCACACACACACACACACACACACACACACACACGTCTCTTAAAGACATATGATATACCTTGCACACTGTATGATGGTGGTCGTGTGTGTGTGCCCAGGTCCCTTGCGGTAGGCAGTGGCAGTATGATGTGTCGTGTGGGCAGTGTGGTGGCTCCGTTCTGCGTGTACCTGGCCGACATCTGGTTGTTCTTACCTCAGGTACCCTCCTCCACCTCAGGCACCATGTGCTTTACACTCCGTATAACTCACACTGTCTCTGGTTGAATATTGAACTACTGTAATAAAATGTAATAGCACATTCCTGTTCTTATCCCTTTTTCTCTCTCTTACCTTGACATCTCTCCTTTCGATCCTCTCTCCCCAGCTGATTGTGGGGGTCCTTGCGTTCATCATCGGTGTGATGACCTTCCTGCTACCAGAGACCCTGGGGGAGCCCCTGACCACCACCCTGAAGGAAGCTGAGGCCCTGGGACGCAAGCCGAGCAAGAGGAGCCCTGACCTGGGGATGGAGGATGGAGTAGAGATGATCCAGAGCTCCAACCACCAGATCAAGGCCTGAGCTGTCAGCCAACCAGGGACAGAGAGAGAGAGAGGGAGAGAGAGAGAAGGAGAAAGAAAGAGAAAGAAAGAGAGGACATTAACATAGATGGCGCCCAAAAAATTGAAAAGGGGAGTAAAGAAAGAAACCAAGGCGAAAGCAAGGGTGAGGTTTCTACAAATGGAAAAAAATAAAATGAATACAAAGTACGCTCAGGATCCAACCAAACAACTTCTCATTTGGATACTAAAGAAAACTTTCAGATGAAATATATTTTTTACATCGGCCAAGAGACCAATTATAGAGCAGGGACACCACCCTTCCCAGGAGCCCAGCTTGCTGTTGCCAGGGACGATGGAGCGCGAGCAGTTCTGCTGTTCGACAGATGCCACAGATGTGGTAGTCGTGTGCCTTAGCATCATAGCAACCAGGGAATTTACAAACAGCATGAAGATAATCAGTTGCATGTGTATTTGTGTGTGTGTGTGTGTGTGTGTGTGTGTGTGTGTAATGAACAAAGTGAGAGTGGTGTGAGTCTGTGAGTCTGTGTGTCTGTGGGGAGTCAGGTGGCTGAGCGGTGAGGGAATCGGGCTAGTAATCCGAAGGTTGCCAGTTCGATTCCCGGTCATGCCAACTGACGTTGTGTCCTTGGGCAAGGCACTTCACCCGTCGCTCTGGATAAGTGCGTCTGCTAAATGACTAAATGTAAATGTAAATGTGTCTCTGTGCTCGTACAGTGACACAAGTGAATTGACAGATGATTAGATGGCCGCTTCTCTACAGCTATCATGTGAAGAGATTACGGTGGCAATTTTGAAGAAGAAAGAAAACACGCATAAATGCGGAAACACAATAACCAGGTACTAGTTATAGAATCTCAGGGAATCTATTGTGCAGGATCTCACTGTGATGTAATCCTTAATATTCTCACTGTCCATCAGTGTTGTTTACCAATAATTTAAGTTGAGCTATTGTGTGTTTATTGTGTGTGATTGGGTCATCTGAAAATATCCAAGCTATATACTGGTGTCCATATTTAATACAGTACTGTATTAAACTTACATGTCTGTGTTGGGACTGCTGTATTATTTAGTTAAAAGAATTCTTGCTTCCAACATGTACAGCTTGCGTGTATAAGGACCATATTTGGACCAAATACAGTGATTATTAACCCATTGAAAAAACGTTTTTAAACAATTATATTACATCTGTTACTTATCTCATGGAAATACTGAGTCTTTGACTTAAGGCACACAGTCTGTTTAGTCTTACAGTCAGTGAAGTGGTTGTTATGTATTTTTGTACTGATGTAAGTTTAATTATTATAATTTATTTTGTTGAAAGAAATTAAAAGAAAATGCCTAATATGGCCTTGTTGGAATATATAAAACCGAAACTTCACACCTTCAGACTTTCACTGCAAAACTTTATACTTTATCTGTTGGTCAATTCTAACATCAGGATCGGATGTACGTGGCCTTAGACAGACTGAGGGAATTATCTCTGGTGTTTGTATGTGTGGGGATATGTAGTGTTTGTGTAGCAAACCAATTCACTCGCACAAACACATGTTGTGATTGAGTTACAGATAAAAAGAGAGAACGTTTGATCTACAGCCTGCTAACCTCGTACGCACGCACACACAGACTATAAAAAGATGATACAGATATGGTAAAAAAATAACGACAGACTCATACAATGGCCTACACATAACTATTTGCAGCATAAGTCTGTACAAGTTTACCTGAGGACCTGCTAGTGCGTAAGTAACTCATCTTTCAATCTGGGGTAGGAGATAATGCCCCCTGCTGGTCATTTCAGGAGATACTTCCCAGTAACACATTCCAGCCCTGGATATATATTTGTCCTCCAATATGTTTATCTCATTCAATCTTCTAATATTACTCTCCAGGTGGCGTAACAACTGTAAGGAAGGCTGTATCCTTAACTTAACTATCTGCCCGTTGGATAGATGTTAGTAAAGTAAATGCTTTTAAGCCAATAAACTTAATGTAAAGAAAATTTAACTAAAATAAATAATTGTGGAAAGAATATTACGTACAAAAATGTTGTTTTATTCTCTGAGATCTGAAAGAAAAGAAGAGACGGTAACTGCAATTGTTAGCAGATTTTTATTTTCAAAACGGACAAAACAATAGACTCTGTTGTAACCTAGTTTCACTAATCTGTAGCTGTTTCAGTTCATTTTGGACTCATTTCTGTAAGAACCAGAATAGGCTTCTTTGCTGTAAGATCCCAACATATTTAACGGTCGTAATAAAACATTTTCTTTCCTGAGAAGCTTATATGGAATTTCTGTGAATACATAATAATAAATTAAACTGTTGAAAAGAGAATGTTAAAAACACTGACAGGACAATGAAAAATAGACATGCCTATATTACACCATAAGGGTTGCATGTCAAATATACTGTACTAATGTTTGATAGGAGCTTAATGACATTTGTTCTTGCAGGGTACAGATACACGAGCTGACACTGTTGGCTAAGAAGAAGACAGGGGATCTGGAAACAGCAGGGATCCATGACAACCACCAGTCCCATTCCATCTCCTTAGTTATCATAGTTATGTGTAGGTAGATTTATTGATTGGTTCCAGAAAAAACAAGAGGATTTTTTTTATTTAGGAGTGGCTAGAAAACAAACAATCTTGTATTAAAGGAACTCGGGTGTGATAAAAGCACAGTATAATACACATATTATGCTTCTAACAAAAATTCTGTTCATTTGCAGATGTTTAACGCTTTGGATTAATCAGGCCTTCATGGTTTGACCAGTTTTTGGAGATAAATTACTGTAGCTGTGTTAATGGAACTATAACCAAATGTTCCATGTTTATGTCAATGGTCGGTCCAAAAATATCATCTTGGCGTCGCTTTACATTAAAGGTTACACTAACTACCATGTAACTAAGTAGCAATACTAATAGTTACAACATTGTAGTTACAGTACACTTCAATACGGTTGAACTTGATATGGGAACCTTGGGCTTCCAGGAGTAAGTGGATGTTAAAATTGTTTTGGTAACACAACCTTCAACTTCACCCTTACACCTTTTTGTTACTGTGCCTTCTTACACTTTTGTTGTAATCTATACCACTTGATACAACTTAATTATATCGCGATTACTATGTACTTACACAATTAATGTAATCTTACTGTAAAGTCTTGCCATCCTATTAATTAGAGATTAAGTTAACCTGATTGGACCCCTCTAATGTTTTGAATTTGCTAAATCTCAACTTTCAGTCTTATTACACTGTCAGTGACAAATACTAATGTCAGAATCCAATCACAGGCTCACAATTTGAATTCTCTGAATTCATAGATAAGTGCTCCTCTGCTTACAGTTTAACCCTCATAAGTTATCCACAAGTATACAGATATGAATCACATAACTATAGCTGGATTGATCCAAGTCACCCCCACATGTTCCACCCATGTGAGGAATGGACTCTTCCAATCTGGGTTCATGTGACAACAGAGACCCAAGAAGTGAGGTTTGGCACTTTGAGAAGTCCTGGATGACTGTTAAACAGCATTCAAGGTTTGGTTGTAGTCACATGTAAGGACACCTCCCTAGTACAGGATGTAAGGTGAAGAAGAATGAAAGGGATGACGAGGTTGGGGAAGACCTGGGACTACTTCCACTGCAGCGAGTCCCCCGTCTCAGGCACTCCCCCCCCCCCCCTCCCCCCTCCCCAACTCTGAAAATGCTTCCTAAATCGCCTCCATATATTTTATTCATATCTCACCTGGAGATTGATCCACCAACTAGGACAGCCTCTTGGATCAAACAAATAAAAAAACTAAGGGACAAAAACAATGGATCTTTGAAGAAAAAAATATTTCCCATTATTCTAGTCAATATTTAAATATGGCAGTTTGTCCAGCTGCCCACCCACTGCCATGGTCCTCAAAGGCATGCGGAGAGTCCAGGACAGATGCAACAAGGAGCCCGTAAAAACACGGGCATCAGGATCCACACACCCCCAACCTCACTTCCTCTTCCTGTTGGGAATGCTGACAGACAGGGCATATCCCCACCCCTTGCTGCCACCTCCAGCTAATCACGGCTCTTTCCACAGGCACCGCGGCAACACTCAGGGCTGCACCAACCAGCTGTTGGCGTCCTCCAGGTCGGCCTCCAGCTCCTCGTCCTCGTCCAGGGGCTCAGGGGTGTGGAACTCCAGCTCTCTCAGAAAGGATGCCTGGTGGGCGGGCGGGTGCGAGATGGACTTGAGGCCGATCTTCTTCTTCATGAGGTGGAACTGGTCACTTATGAAGTTGTAGAAGTCGTACTCGTAGCGCATGCGGTGGTAGAGCACCTGCAGCGCCTCCAGGGTGGGCGTGTGCTTACGGACTGTGCCTGTCATGTTCCCCATCTTCCTGTAGTCTGCAGGAAGGGGCAGAGACAAGAGGGAGACAGCGGGAAATGAGTGAAGTGTGGGTTAAACGAGAAAGCATGAGATGAGGAAACAGGCCCACTTATGACAGAACAGAAAAAACGCAAATGGTTGTGAACTAGCCCTTTATAGGCCATTAGAATTGAAAAAACAAAAACATTCTTTAAGTCTTCCTCTGTATGTATGTGTGTGTGTGTGTGTGTGTGTGTGTATGTGTGGGTGTATGTGTGGGTGTATGTGTGTGTGTGTGTACCTGGGCTCTTGTAGATGCCCAGCACACCAGAGAAGTAGTGAGGTAGGAGTCTCTCCAGCAGGAGCAGCACATCTTCCAACTCCTCCAGGATCCCCACCAACAGGAAGTTCTCTACAACGTTCTGCTTGGCCCTCTCCAAAGCCCACACCCCTGGCTCCCTGCCAGAGACAGAGAGACAGAGAGACCGAGAGATTGTGAGGGAAAAGGATGTGTAACTATCGATATCATAACATAATCAGCACAACATGAGAACATTTTTCATATTTGTCCTCTATTATTTCATCTGAAGACATGACTTCATCATGGACCAGACCATGCAGGTTGTAATACCTGCACTGTGGGTGTTGTCCACAGAAATACGGGATGATGTAGAAAAGTCTTGGGTTGGAGCATTCTGGGTAATTCTCCAGGATGCACACGTTAATGTCCTGAGACAGAAGGATCAAGATCAGCACGGAAGTCCAAGTCAAACAAACCATAACTTTATTTGTTGGTCTTACTTATTGACTATTGACACACACAGTACACCCACTTCTTAGCGTTATGGTTACTAATGTGAAAAATGTATGATTTCTGAATATTGGTTAACAAAGTAAATGTTTCCAGTACAAGTCAGCCCCACACCACTGCTCAAGGTTTGCAACCAACCTGGATGCAACATTAAATAATTTTCCCTAGGGGGAGCCTATCACCTTGAAGATGAATGTAGATAAAATTAAGAACTTCAGTTAATTTAAATGTGGATCATGAAATCATAAGCTCTCTGAATATTTTCTATCAAAGTATAATGCAGACATGTCATATAGGTCTACATGATGAAGGGCAGCAGAGAGAGAGATAGAGAGAGATAGAGAGATAGAGAGAGAGAGAGAGTAAAAAGAGTGGAGGGAAAGAGAGATAAAAAAAACACATGAAAGAGTGAAGTCAACCATTCTGTACATATGTACAGTGTGTGTGTGTATGTGAGAGAGAGTGCAAGTGTGTGTGTTTGTGTCAGTAACACAAACCCAAGAGTCAAAGCCATGTCAGGTGACGTAAGCTTTATAGATGGCAACCATGCCTGAGCAACATAACAAAAACACGTGAAAGAGCGACAGGACAAACACACACACGCGCGCGCGCACGCACGCACACACGCACGCACGCACACACACACACACACACACACACACACACACACACACACACACACACACACACACACACACACACACACACATAAACTTAACTGTAGCTGTGCAAGTGTGTCTGGGGAATAGGGTGTTGACAGATGAACAGTGAAAAAGTAGTATGAGGTCTGGTGAGAGGGTCGGTTCTCACAAGCCTAGCCTGGCCTCACTTTTACATGGAAAAGGATCATTGGTCAAGTTAACCACCCAAGCAAAGATACTCCATCACAGGGGATAAGCCATGCCAGACAGAACCAGAGGCCCAGGACCTCCTAGCCTTGGTGAGGCCCAGAGGGAGAGCCTGTTTCTGGGGTGAGAGGAGAGGGGCCAGGGGGTAAAAGCTTGGGTGACTTGGAGTGAAAGGACCCTACACTGAAAGGAGCATAATGTTCACAGAAGTTCACACACACACACACACAATGGGAGGTATTCACCATCCTTCGACAACTTGCAGATTTATTGAAAGTTTTAATATGAGTAGTATTTCCATTTCCACATGGATCCAGGCAGTAGGTGCCCTCCATCCCCTTTCTCAGGCTGCAGGCCAGCTCCAGCTAATTAATAACAGTCCTGCTTGTCACGCATATTAAAAAACTTAAGAGTAACGATTCATGTGTCACCTTGGCCTCTGACTTCACTCTCCGAAACACACATTAATCACACTTAGACTACTTACTGTACACATACATGCACACAGACACTCACAAACATGTATACACACACAGGCAGACACATAAGCCAATACAGTCGATGAAGGGGGCAGGAGACGGAGAAGGTGCCAGAGAGAAAAGACAGAACTAGAATGTTCAGGAAACACAGCCATGATGACATCAGCGTGGTTGCAGGATGTGTGAGGCTCTCTCCTGGTGAGTCACATGACCCTGGGACACCTATGAGCAGCCCTGTTAACATGTGGTCACTCTCTAGACCCAGCTCAGTCCCAGACCTGCAGGAAACATCTGCTCTACCCAAGCACACCTTACAGAACAGCTCTTTGTCGCCACGAAAACCACACACACACAAATAACAGCACTGAAACATCAGGATAAAAAAATGGAGAGAAAAAGAATAAGGAGAGTGAGAGAGAGATACTGGAGAACACTGTAACCAAATTTCTCAAAGAAGACAAGGAAAACCAAAGAAAAAGCAATTTACAGAAATCAGGTTTCCAATGCGGCTTTCTAATGCAGAGTTGTATTTGTCATTGCTCTCCACTAGGGGATGCAAGGTCCCTGCCCTAAAACAGACCAACGAGATGCAAGTGTCCAGAGATAGTCTCAATGAAGCCAACTGCATCACACCACTGTTCTTCATCCAAATTCCTGTTGCTTTTTCTTTTCAGGAAAAAATATTTCTCAGGAAACATTTGTTAGGATGTTCTGGAATGGTAGTTTGATGGAGTCTCCGGTGGGAGAGTATGTCTGAGAACAGAACAACTGGGACTACCCCTTAAATAGAACATTTGTAGAACACAAGTATATGTTGTGCATCAGACCACATGCATGATCCTAGTACAAATACTGCTCTCTCTGTCTCTGCCCCATCCCCTCTCTCTCACACTCTCTAACCCCACTGTTTGACTCATCCTCCCTCTCTCTCACATTCTTACACACACACAAACACAGCAACACACAGCATGAGGATAACAGGAGTCCCCCCCCCTAGTCAGACTTAAACACCCCAACACGTCCCACCCTCCACTCTCCACTAGCCAATATCTCATAAACAACAGATTCAATTCTGGAGGCGAAGCTGTTTCTCAAACCGGCCAGAATCAACTGAAGAAAAAAAAAAATTGAAGCAGATAGAGAGAGAAAATGAGATAGAGACAGGAAGTGACACGTGTGATTGTCATCTCCCCCCCCCCCTTACACACGCACGCATGCACACACACACATACACAAACACACTTGGACCCCTGCCAAGCATGCCCCAGCCTCTTGTGTGACACCAGATACAAGCCCTACCCACGGTCTAGGGGACCTCAGGGAGGGCAGTCACGCTAATTTATACAAAGAAACGCAGACACACACACACACACGCACACAAACATACACTTTCACTCTCGTGATGGACAATGCCCACTCCGTGCTTGAACAAAGGGAAACCCATTAGTATTGGAAAAGGCGCCTGCACACAGTCACTGGTCCAATTCAATTGAAGATTAATGTTCCATTCACTTCTGAGGTGCCTGGAACTCTGACTGAACTGCTGCTCATTTGAGTGTGTGTGCGTATGGGGAGGAGGAGTCCATTCAATTGTCTATCTGTGTGTGGGGGGGTGTGGGGGTGGGGCTGGGAGTGGGTTGGTAGTAGTAGTGGCAAGTGAAGTGCTCAATGTTTCCATCACTGTTCAATAAAAGGTAGTAAAAGTATCAGACCATCCTCTTCTTGGTTGTGAACTGGCGTGTCATGACATGAGGACGGCTTGCTGCCAGGGCATCATCCTTCAGGAGTGTATATATATACTGTATGTGGGAGTGTGTGTTTACACACCTGCTTAACTGGGAGCATTGCAGGTTAGTGTTGGCGTTGCTACAATATGTCAACACTTTACCTTCCCTCAATTGTCTCTCTCTCTGTCTCTGTGAGTGTGTCCTTGAGTTTGTGTTCAGAGGGAGTGGCCACTGCAGAAATGTTGCAGTAACGAGTGCATCAGGAGTTGTTCCTGGGTCAGGGGGCCGACAGTTGTTTCCCAGACACCTTCTCTACTCACTCCTCTACACACTCAGAGGCTGCTCCTCTCACACACCAGCTACTCCTGCTCTCCTCTCATCTCCTCTCATCTCACCTCCTCTCGTCTCCTCCTGTCCTTTCCTCTCCTTCCCTACTCCTATCCTCGCCTCTCCTCCTCCCCTCTCCTCTCCAAAGGGGGGGGGGGGGGTCTGAAACAGTGTGACATAGTAGACCATGTAAATATAGACAGGCACACACACACATACACACACACAGGTAAGGCAGCCAAAGTACCACATTATCCTAAGTAAGAGGGGCCTCTTGTGCTGCATAGTTTAATAACTCAACTCACGTGATCCTAACCTCCAGGGGCCCTCAGCAGAACTTAATTACACACAGTCAAACTCTAGACAGAACTACATCCACTGTTTGCAAATGTTTTATGGCTGTTGTTGAGTATCTTTGACAACGCAGGGGAGTCTGTGAGTGTGTACATGCATACCATGCAGTTATATAATAATTTGTGGCAGCACTCTTAAAGAATGGTATTGCTAGTGTGTGTGCACGTGTGTGTGTGTGTGTGTGTGTGTGTGTGTGTGAGACTCTATGCGTGACTGGGGAGCAGTAAGGGGAATTCCTCCTCAGTGTTGGCGCACTACGTCTGCTCCCAGATGATCTCAAGCACCTCACCACTAACCATACAGCACACATCACCTTCACAACCTCAGTCATTGTAAAGTAAGACACCCACTCTATTCAACTCACATGAATCAAATATAAATGACAGTTTCAGTGTACAAAGTGTGGCAACATTTGACATGCAAAGGGATGAATGATCAGCCATGACATTGTGAGTGTGCTGCAGGGGTAAACACAGCCCCAGGTCTACATGTTCCAGACAGGGAGTCTGTCATTTAAGAGTCGGGTCTGTAATTGAGTCTTTCGTAGACTAATCAGGCAAAAGCTCTGGGCTGGTAGCTCCCTGCCTCACTATAACCCTCATCATCCCTCCCTGCCACCATCTGCTCCTCTCCTCTCCTAACCGTCGTCATCCCGCCTCTGCCACCATCTGCACCATCACACCATCACAGCTCCAACACTTCCGGTTCGCTGTTACATGTAAAAAAAAAAAAAAACTCCAGTTCTGAGAAACATTGTTGACACGGAGTGAAAGACAAGTTGTGTTGAGTCACTTATTCAGTTTCATTATGAAAAGTAGTTCATCAACTACTGTGGAATCATCCCAAGGCTTTCTGGTATTACAGCAGACTCATGACTCATGGCTCCAGGACATCAAGACGGGACTAACTGAGGTTAAGGATTCAGCCCCAACTAACTAATAACCAAACAGACTGAAACAGAAGTGAGCACGTTTTCATCTCCCTCTGGTATTCTACACCTCGACGTCTACGTTCTGACTGACTGGGCCTTGGGGTATTGAGGCTCAGATGTGAAACATGACGATGAGACATAAACGGATGAATGGAGTGATGGATGGGCGGATGTACAGGATGGCTGGGTAGATGGATAAAGGATGTACAGGATGGCTGGGTAGATGGATAAAGGATGGTTTGGTGGACGGATCAATGAATGGAAGAATAGATGGATGGCATGATGGACAAAGGACCACTAAGGATGAGTCTCACCAGGTATCTCTCATCATCCTTCATCCCTGGCGTGCGGATCAGGTGGTTCTGCTCGCCCCGCCAGTCACCAAAGCGTCGGAAGAAATAATTGGAGAGGAAGCGGTTGATAGGGTCTCTGATGATGTTGATGTACACTGGCTGTTCTATTCGAAATCTGGGACACATGGACAGGCAGACATGTTCACCATTTATCCCTACAGAAGCAGTACTGGTATTTTCAAATATTCCACATTGCATGCTGTCCAAAACTGTATTTTGGAGTTACAAAGGCGAGTTTGATGGATTCTTGTCAGGCTAGTGATGTTTCTATTGTTACCTGGTGAAGTTGAGGAAGTGGACATGTCTGGTGTACAGGAAGGGTTGGGGAATGTTACTGATGTTCTTCATAAGATCCACCTGAAACACACAAACATTCACATTAGTCACAAACTGTTCTAGAAAGTACTACAAAAGGATTCTCTTCTGAAGACAACTTCTCTTACGGAATGCTTCAAGAATAACCTGTAGTCTACTTCTCTGTGAACTGTTACCCTGAACGCTGGAGGATGTTTGCACGGATGATGGCAGATCTATCGTGTAATCGTGTTTCACGTCTATGTGGCGTAATCGATTTCGAGTTCCCCCGCCCAGCTTGCCAGGGGCTGGCGTCCCAACGGTGGAATACGACCCATCACACTCCTAAATGATTGTATTAACGAGAGCTAAGCCACAACACATGTTTTTGCTCGGTGCCACAGCACTGTTCCTGGAGCCAGGACTGGAAACATGGACAGTACAAGACATCCACCCAAAACACTGTCCTCAGGTTTCAGAATGGGAGGAAAACACAAGGTAGAAGACGACAAGTGAACTGAGTTCTGCACACAAGCCGTGTCTAATCTGCGCTCCAGTGTGGGTTCTTGTTGCATTAAGGGCTGTGACATTGATATATTTTCCAGTTCCAAAATTGCATTTTGTTTTAGTTTCTAACTGACTGGGACCAAGTAAATAATCTTAGTGAACCTGACCTTGCGTCATTGCTGCTCATTCTTGGACAGTTCCAGTGATCTATGTATCCATGCATATGTACACAGACAAGCCAGTCTGTCTAAGGCCCTCGTTAGGCTCCAACTGGATAGCCTCCTCGTCACCAATATCCAGTATATTTCCACTCACTCTCTCCTGTCTTCCTTGGGGTCTCTTTCTCTCATTCTTTCTCTCTCTCCATCACTGTCTCTCATGAATGTTCTACTTCAAATGAATACCTTTTTTACCTTCCAACTCCCTTCCCCTTTCTTTTTCTCTCACTCTGTCTCTTTCCATTCTCCCTTCCCTCCTTTTCTACAGAGAAATCTCTACAAAGCTAATACTAGTCCAGACCAATTAGCTCAGTGTTGATCCCCCCCCACTTCCTCCACAAAAGTCCAGCCCCATAGGGCTCTTGGCTGACGTCTGGGCACTAAACAAGTTTGGGTTGATTTAAGGGAAACGACAAGGCTGCCCAACTGTTTGTGTGACCCGCCCCGTCCACAGAGTCTGGCCAATCCCCCTGTCATTTAGGAGGGGAGGAGGAGGGCGGGACGGGGGGAGAGAGTGAAAGTAGAGGATAGTCTGGGATTCCAGGCATACTTCCTCCCTCCACACCCCTACCCTCATCCCCTCTCTTCCTGAGCATACGGCCCCAAGGCTTCCTCACAGGGCCCATCTGACGGCTGGACTGGGGGTGGGAGGGGGAGGCAAGGGGAGGAGGAGAGGAGTGTAAATAGATTGAAAGCGACTGCCAGTTCTGCTCCACCCCCCACTTTGTAATCTCCTAAAATCTCCTTCCTCCCTTCACCTCATCCATTTAAAGATGAACAAACATGGACAGGCTCTCACCTTATCTCTCGCCTTCATCCCAAATCTACCTCCCTCTTTCTCCTCACCCATTCAACTATATCATGCATTAGTATGTTCTTTCAAAAAAAGAGTCTTGATTCAGAGTCAATGACTAGGCTTGTAGAAAAAGTTAAGGTAATCAATGAACTGCATTGTAGGTATAGTATGTTCAGTCTACTGGTCCAAAGCAGAAGCGAGCTCCTTGGTCTTTGCGTACATGTGGTCGGTGGTTACAGGAACAGACAGCTGCTCTGGCAGCATCACGTCTATTTGCTGGTTCTTTTCGAGAGAGTGACAATGCAAAATTCCACTTAACATAGAGCATTTATTAAAGACTTTGTGATGCCATTTCTGGATGAATCATAAACCTCTCTCTTTCGGTCAAAACATGTTGCCCCGGTACAGACACAGTCAGGACATTATGCTCTGAGGGTACACGGGGGAGAGACAGACAAAGAGAGAGACAGACAGAGAGAGAGAAAGAAAGAGAGAGAGAGAAAAAGAGAGAGAGAAAGAAAGAGAGAGAGAGAAAAAGAGAGAGAGAGAGAGAGCGGGAGAGGGAGGAGGGGGACTGTGCCCGCTTGGCTAACCAGGCAGAGAGCTTCAGATCAGGGCAAAGCCATTAGCAGACCACTAGCTGAGCCAGCAGCCCTACAGATCGGTCCAGACCCAGCTAGACAGAGGCTAATGAGACCAGTCTCTAAACTTAGGGCAGTGTGTTTGTGGATCTGCATAAATCAACACATGCACTTGCACATACACACACGCACACACGCACACTCACTCACAGTGGTGAAATGTTGAAGGGTCATTCAGTTTTATGTATTTTTTCTTTCTTTTTCCAGAATCCTAATGACTATAATGGAATTTTGACAGTACACAGCCATGCTTTCAGATTTGATGAATGAGTAAACAAGTTGCTGATTAAATATTAGTTTCAAATATTTACTCCAAATCCAATCGGTCAGTAACGGTCATGAATGTGTAGCTGGCCACTCAGAAGTGGTTTGAAATAACTTTACCAACAGTTTTCTGTAGAGCACTTCAATGCTAATGGAAAAGTTCAGGGGAGGAGAAATGGTTAGGTTTGGTTCACACCACAGAAGCACACACCAACTCACTTCCTCCTTGGGCTGTCTAAGAAAGCCGGATCGTGTAGTGAACGAGAAGGTGGGCGGCCAGAGTAGTTTATAGAAGGTTACATGAGCATGTTTATTGGTTTGGCACTGTTGGAGGATGCCTTGGAGGGGTCCTACAGGGCCGACCACAGGGCAGGTGTGTGCTGTTGGAGTAACTCTGTTCAAATCTGTCCTCTACCCATCGGACCCACAGAGCACTGAGGATGGAGGTTTCTATGTTCAGTTTAGGACGAGGAGAAGAAAACAGAAAGGGGTGATTTGAATCCCATAGCATTAGCAGGGTTTTCAGCCATGTTTCATGGACGTTGGCATTTGTATTGGCATTTCCCCAGGCACGGCCTGGCCTTTCAGCACTTCTCAGAAGGGTACAGATTTAAACGAAAGAAGCCCTTCCTCTATAAAGGCTGTTTATGTGCTTAAGATGCTCCTGGAAACAATAAAGAGATTCCCCATCTGTTCTTTTGTTCTTTCGTCCCATTCCTAGAGAGGCTCAATAGGCAAGATCAGCTTGAAGTACTTGAGGATGGCATCCTGTTTGGCTCATGAAGCTGAGAAACATAACTACATTCATTATATACTTCCCGTTGAGCCTTTTTAAGCCTTTTTAAACACTTGAAGTATGAAATCAGAGGCACAATTGAGTTCCCTTCAACACTGTCTACGACAAACACTATATCATGACAGACAAGCGGCCTCTCTCCTCCCCGTCTTCGCCGCGTGGCCCCTTCGACACCCAGCAGTATCCCTCAGGTCGTACCTGTTCATGCTTGCTGAGGCGGGTCTTGTTGTGGATGTCTGAGGAGATCAGGTTGAACTGGTGCTTCTCTGCCAGAGTCTTCAGAAGGATCACCACCGTCCTGCTGCCACACTTCCCCACGCGGTTGTACACCACCTGGCTGGGAAACGGTAGGATCTGGAGGGACACACACACACACACACGCCCACACAAACAAAGGAAAAGTATCTTAGTACAAACGTTCTGTCTTTCTGGAGGAAAAGGGGAGTGTTAAGAGGAAAATAATGATGTTTATGTACATGTGTGCACAGGGTAAGCAGCACATTCTGGCATGAGGGTCAACAGTGTTGGGACAGGGGTGTGAGAAGGAAAACAAACCCTTCCAGTTTACGAGAGAGAGAGAGAGAGAGAGAGAGAGAGAGAGAGAGAGAGAGAGAGAGAGAGAGAGAGAGAGAGAGAGAGAGAGAGAGGGGGGGGGGGGAGTAAATAGAAAATAAAGGATTGAGAAAGAGTACGAAAACGAGAGAGGAAGAGATAAGGACATAAAGTATCATCTTGAGAACAGGCAGTCGCCTTATCAATGATGCCCTTCCTGTTTTGCGAAATAGCTTTTACAGGAAGTCGACTGTTGATAAACAGTGTTCAGTAAAACTATCTGTGTTATTTGGCTTGAAGGTTGCTATCTTGAAAGAGTAGAGGAAAGAAAACTGGATGGATGTCTTTGTTTGCACAACTTGTGCTGACAGGCATGAGTCTGTGTCGTGCTAAATATCCTAATCTTGCTACAAAGTCACAGTTACCTTTCCTGTAGTATAGAAATATATAGAAGCTTTGCTTATATAAAGTGGTCTTCTGTTCAACCCTGGGGCCCAGATTATGTGTTTGGAGAACAATAATCTAGCGGTGAAAAATGACTGAGTCTGAGCCATCCTGTAACTGGAATTATAATATGATCAACTTTAACCCCCATCAACTCAACAGCCTCTAATTCAATCTCTACAGATATGCTCTTTTGGAGAAGAGGTTGTGACAGTTAAGAATGAGGAGGTCAGATGTTGGATGGTAGTCTTGGATGGCCGTGGAAAGTCCTCTGGAATGGTATTTACTAAGTAATCACAGACTCCACAGTTTATCGTGTCATAATAAGGATGATGAGACACATGCTTTGTTTGCATGAATATATTTATATTGTCACAAAATTAGAAATAAATGTATGAAGTCGTTTTCTAGTCTGATGTATAAAACACTACTGAATTGCAGATGGGAATAATCATGAGAGTGAATTGATGCATCACAGCACAAAGCAGGAATTCAATCTATTACAATTCAACTGTTAAATTGATTTGATTGCCTCCTTCATAGATCTCTATTCTGTAAGAAAAAAGAACTGTGTGAGTGTGCGCATAGAAATATTCAGTCAATATCTCTTTACCGACGCAGAGATGTTCTGTTGTTATTGTTTAATGTAAAATTGTATCCTTCAGTGTCAGATTATTATTGTGAAAATTATTTGCTTGCAGACAGTAAACTTTCTTTCTTACACACAGGGAGCATCTGCAGTAGATTCTGGAAACTAAATGAAGTGCACAGGGTTATGATTCA
This sequence comes from Osmerus eperlanus, assembly GCF_963692335.1. Classification (NCBI taxonomy): domain Eukaryota; kingdom Metazoa; phylum Chordata; class Actinopteri; order Osmeriformes; family Osmeridae; genus Osmerus; species Osmerus eperlanus. Next base: position 7,196,223 of record NC_085025.1, read on the forward strand.
GCTTCAGCTGGTTTGAATTAGCACTGTTCTGTTTTCATATCTCTGTGTGTGCATGTGTTCATGTGTGTGTGTGTGTTACTGTATACCGTATATGTGTGTGTGTTTCATCCTTCCCTTGACAGGAAGCACTATGTGGACAACCCAGTCAGGACATGTTGGATGTGCTCGCCGCTTCCTCCTCTTAACCTCCACCCACCTCGTCTCTCAGCCAGACACAGAGAGTGCTTCCCACTTTTAGGGGGTTGGTTTTTCTTTACGCTCTCATTTCTGTGAAGCATTTCTAATCTAATCATGTTTGTAATCTCACAATCAAAACATTATCATCTTACATTAAACTCACTCTCTGCCATAGATGGTTAAGATGAATTAGCTGTCTCTTCTAAATCTAGCTCAGTTTCAGGTTAACATCAGAAGATAGCTTGATGACAGGCATGGTCCATTCAGCGTTAGCTGCATTAGCATGATTTCTCCAGCCTGCAGGGGTTACCATAATGACAGATGGCTAACGGTCTCTCGCTAACATTAGTGGCTAATGCAGTATTAACTCAGTATGCCTCTGTTCTGAGTTGGGACCACACGGGGCTTAGCTAACCTATTAAGCTGTCTGATGTGATTCCACTGGTATCTTCTGTCACACTTTGATCTAAGAAGCAGAAAGAAAAAAAGGGGATGAACCAATGTGGCGGCCAGTCTCCTACGCAACTCCACCAGACTGGCTGTAAGGATTCCGTGACCAGAGAAGATAAATGGAACCCCCCCAAAACGTCATGAACCGGGAGTTGAGATGTGACATTTGTGTATACTCAACTTGATAAAATAGCCGCCGTTTTAGACAAGAGCGCCAAAGGATGTCTCCATTATGACTGATATAATTCTATTATAGCCACTGTGTTTGAACAAGGTGGTTAAAATTCATGACTCTTTCTGCCGCAGGACACAAGCCAGCTGTTCCTGTCCCTGTTTGACCAGACTAATGTGGAGATCGTTTGGCGCTTTTGAGAAGTCTCTTCCACAGTGTCTTCAACTAGGCTTACCACTAGCAAACAAACATGGCTGCTGATATCATTTTGTAGGTTGGAAGCAAAGCAACACAATTCTAAACACAATTCACCAAACCTGTGTGAGGCAAGAGCAGACTTCTATCAGATACCAATCACACATCCAGAATGTTCTCATTATCGAGGGCCTCTGTTCTTACAGATGACATAGCTTCTTGTCATTCACCTCTGGGTTGAGCTGGCCAAAACGACAAACAGGCATTTTCCAAACAAGCGCATAACAGACAAACATAGTCCAGATGTTTGCTCAGACCTAATCCGAACAGTTGCTTGGGTTTGTCTAAACAGATACCAAGCCATATGGACTCAAAATATGGACTAAAATACTTGTGGTCACAACGCGCACAGAAGGCCTAAGCTAAAACCAGTCTCGCCACAGATACTGCTGTAGATATGAGTAGCATACGAAACAACACACAGTAATTAATGTTGCAAGTTGGAGCGGCAAAACGGTCTAAACCAGGGCAGGATAGGATAGGAGGTGAGGGGGAAGACTGGAGGGTGGAGGAGAGACGGATTGAAGAGTAGACAGATGCAGCTGTACAGACACAAGGCCTCTGTGTGTGTGTGTGTGTGTGTGTTTGTATGTGTGAGTGTGGATAGTGTAGAGCAGAGGTCTATTTGGTATTTAGAGTGAGTTCACACACAACTCCTCCAGACAGACAGACCTAACCCTTATCCTGCCTGGCAATCTCACACAGGGCAACACATCACAGAGACTGAGGGAGGGAGAAAAATACCAAAAAAAGAAAGAAAGAAGTCGAGAAAGAACAAGATAAATCCAAGGAACAGATTTTACAGAGAGGGAAGTCATCACACAGCTTGGGACAAGAGACAGATTGAGCGATATAGAGAAAGAAGATAAAGTTATTACCCTTGGGGCTGGTGGTCCGTGGTCATCTAAATACGTGGACTCACCTGTGAAGAGAAGATGAAGATTATTATTGGAGCGTAATTAACCAATGAACTACGTGGCTGCAGCCAAGCAATCGACATTACAGTGAATGTTCTGTAAAGTTAATAGAAACTGAGCGAAATGTGCACACATGGTCCTCCATGATCGCCCTTCTATGTCAGGTGCGAGAAAATTGTTTCAAAATGGTTCAAGTTGAAAAACGACACAAACGGCAGGTGTCACTTCAGTCCAAATCCTCCAACTTGCAGCCACAACAATAGTCAATAGGCCCGCAGAGCTTCCCCAGAGGGCTCCTCGGTCACGATCCCTCTAAGAAAAACAGACCAGCCTTTACAGCCACATAAAGTGTGGGAATGTCATCATGAGTGAGCCACGGCCCATTCATACAGTATCTACCACTGTGGGGCTGTTTCATCTTGGGACAAAGGGGCCCTTTCAAGACTCGGCTCACACTGAGGATCTATGCTCTCCTTTCAGCCCGCTCTCCAACTCCAGGCCCAGGCTCTAGACAGCGGCCTTTTCTTCTCCTGCACGCGAAGCCTGTCCAGAGACACTGAGGCGCTATACTTCCCATCATCTCTACAACATTCAGAGAGGAGTAGGGGAGAGAGGCATCAAGAGAGGGAGTGAATAAGAGAGTTGAGAAAAAGAGAGAGAGAGTGAGGGAGAGAGCGAGGGAGAGAGAGAGGGAGGGAGAGAGTGAGGGAGAGAGAGAGAGTGAGGAGAGAGTGAGAGAGAGGGAGAGAGTGAGGTAGAGAGAGTGAGGGAGAGAGAGAGTAAGGGAGAGACTGAGAGTGAGGGAGAGAGAGTGAGGGAGAGGGAGACAGTGTGTTGAATCTGTGAGGGAGAGGAGAGACAGAGACAGTGAGAGAAAGAGTGGGGAGAAAAGGAAAGAGATGAAGAGCGATAAGGGGGAGAAATGTTGTGTAAAAGAGAAATATATACCACATGTAGAAATATACAAAATATAGAAACTAATTGAGCAGTGGAGAATTTATCGTCAATGGTAAACTGATGGGTAAATAATCAAATAAATATGTTGGCTGTAAAAAATGTTTCTCTCTGCAAGACCACACTTTACCCTTTTTTTTATGAGATCGTGTTCAGCATGGTAAGACGTGGTGCTTTTTTTAAGTACTGTTTATGCTTTCTGATATGAATGTTTGGTGTCTGGGCAATCAGTCATGTTGTCAGATACAATCTAGGTTTATGTGGCTTGGCTTCAGATTGGCACACACTCTTGAATGCACACACACACACACACACTGTTCTATGCGAACCCAGAGGTTCATTAATTCTTCAGACGCTAAACTGCATTAATGCTTAAACAGCTGCACTACAATCACCATGTACAGACACACACATATCCTTTACAGTATTACATAATATTTTAGACATGGATCTTGAGGAGTGCTGTGAGAAGCTTAGGTTAGCAGATGGCGCAGAGGCATTTCAGGTCGTGACAGGGTGGGGGAAACGAAAGGCAAACATCTTAGTTCCTCCCTGTCATCTATCATGACCGACCCCCTGTGTGTGGTTCTAATTAGTCTGCTGGATTGGAACTAATTCTAATTCCAGTGCACAGCAGAAGCTCATAAACATGGGCAATTACCTTCCACCTCCACCACCCATTAGGAGAGCTAGAGAAAGAAAAATAGATGAGAGACATTGTGGGAGAGAGAGAGAGAGATGGAGAGAGGAAGGAAGAGAGACTGAGAGAAATGACACATTTGGTATGGTTGATATGGTTGAGTTGACCATGAGAAATAAACAGAGGTTAAGGGGTGTGGCCAGAGATCACAGCTTGAACGTCTGTAGGTCAAAACGACTCCAGGAAACGCATTCAACTTTGATCCCTGCCCGTGGGTTACTGAGGGGTCAGTGTGTGTGTGTGTGTGTGTTTCTGTATGTGCATGCTCAGCGGGGTATGCATATGGAAGTGGCTAAATGGTTAATGGGATTAGCGTGTCATGGGATCCACAAGCCTGCAGGGGAGCAGCTGAAGAGGAAGAACACCGCAATGTGACGCTTAACCAGACCTGCATCCTGCACACCACACCATACCACACCAGACCAGACCTGCATCCTGCACACCACACACCACACCACACCATACCACACCAGACCAGACCAGACCTGCATCCTGCACACCACACACCACACCACACCAGACCTGCATCCTGCACACCACACCACACCACACCAGACCTGCATCCTGCACACCACACCACACCACACCAGACCTGCATCCTGCACACCATACCACACCACACCAGACCTGCATCCTGCACACCAGACCTGCATCCTGCACACCACACCATACCACACCAGACCAGACCTGCATCCTGCACACCAGACCCCACCAGACCTGCATCCTGCACACCACACCAGACCAGACCAGACCTGCATCCTGCACACCACACCACACCAGACCAGACCTGCATCCTGCACACCACACCAGACAAGACCTGCATCCTGCACACCAGACCCCACCAGACCTGCATCCTGCACACCACACCAGACCAGACCAGACCTGCATCCTGCACACCACACCAGACCAGACCAGACCTGCATCCTGCACACCAGACCCCACCAGACCTGCATCCTGCACACCACACCAGACCCCACCAGACCTGCATCCTGCACACCACACCAGACCAGACCAGACCTGCATCCTGCACACCACACCACACCAGACCAGACCTGCATCCTGCACACCACACCAGACCAGACCTGCATCCTGCACACCAGACCCCACCAGACCTGCATCCTGCACACCAGACCCCACCAGACCTGCATCCTGCACACCACACCAGACCCCACCAGACCTGCATCCTGCACACCACACCAGACCAGACCAGACCTGCATCCTGCACACCACACCACACCAGACCAGACCTGCATCCTGCACACCAGACCTGCATCCTGCACACCACACCATACCACACCAGACCAGACCAGACCTGCATCCTGCACACCAGACCCCACCAGACCTGCATCCTGCACACCACACCAGACCAGACCAGACCTGCATCCTGCACACCACACCACACCACACCAGACCAGACCTGCATCCTGCACACCACACCACACCAGACAAGACCTGCATCCTGCACATCAGACCCCACCAGACCTGCATCCTGCACACCACACCAGACCAGACCAGACCTGCATCCTGCACACCACACCAGACCAGACCAGACCTGCATCCTGCACACCAGACCCCACCAGACCTGCATCCTGCACACCACACCAGACCCCACCAGACCTGCATCCTGCACACCACACCAGACCAGACCAGACCTGCATCCTGCACACCACACCACACCAGACCTGCATCCTGCACACCACACCAGACCAGACCTGCATCCTGCACACCAGACCCCACCAGACCTGCATCCTGCACACCACACCACACCAGACCTGCATCCTGCACACCACACCACACCACACCAGACCACACCACACCAGACCACACCAGACCACACCAGACCTGCATCCTGCACACCACACCACACCAGACCACACCAGACCAGACCTGCATCCTGCACACCAGACCACACCAGACCTGCGTCCTGCACACCACACCATACCATACCATACCACACCACACCACACCAGACCACACCAGACCTGCATCCTGCACACCACACCACACACCACACCACACCAGACCAGACCTGCATCCTGCACACCAGACCACACCAGACCAGACCTGCATCCTGCACACCACACACCACACCACACCAGACCTGCACACCAGACCAGACCACACCATACCACACCACACCAGACCCAGACCTGCATCCTGCACACCACACCAGACCACACCAGACCACACCAGACCTGCATCCTGCACACCAGACCACACCAGACCAGCATCCTGCACACCACACCAGACCACACCACACCAGACCACACCAGACCACACCAGACCTGCATCCTGCACACCACACCACACACCAGACCAGACTAGACCTGCATCCTGCACACCAGACCACACCAGACCAGACCTGCATCCTGCACACCACACACCACACCAGACCTGCACACCAGACCACACCATACCACACCACACCACACCACACCAGACCCAGACCTGCATCCTGCACACCACACCAGACCACACCAGACCACACCAGACCACACCAGACCTGCATCCTGCACACCACACCACACCAGACCACACCAGACCACACCAGACCTGCATCCTGCACACCAGACCACACCAGACCAGCATCCTGCACACCACACCAGACCACACCAGACCACATCAGACCACACCAGACCTGCATCCTGCACACCACACCACACACCAGACCAGACCAGACCTGCATCCTGCACACCAGACCACACCAGACCAGACCTGCACACCACACCACACCCAGACCTGCATCCTGCACACCACACCACACCAGACCACACCAGACCACACCAGACCACACCAGACCTGCATCCTGCACACCACACCAGACCACACCAGACCACACCAGACCTGCATCCTGCACACCACACCACACCAGACCACACCAGACCAGACCAGACCTGCATCCTGCACACCATACCACACCAGACCAGGACCAAGCCAGCAACTGGAATCTGTGTCATTTTACCACATATAAAGAATATGACAAATATGATCTAACATTGTACACACACTATTCACTAGTTAGTGAATGGAATGTGTGGTTACAGTTACGCAAGTGTTAGGGTGTAAGTCTGTGCAAGTACATCTTCTGTTCTGTGGTGGTGTGCTGTTTGTACAGCCATGCATTGTGCACCACCTTCTTGCCTCCAGGGATTATTAACTTGAAGTTCATCTTGATATGCTTGTCAGAGAGTTTCAGCAAGGATCCACAGGGCTCAGTGCCCAGCAAACCCGTACCCAGCCAGGAACAACCCAAACCTGGCCCGGTTTCAGCCTCTGCTGCCTCTCTGGGTTCTGGAGCTTAGTACCTCGTTAGGGCAAATTAACACCTCCACCCATTAGCCCCTCTGCCAGCTGGGCCCGGGGAGGGTCAAAGGTCAGATTCCCAGACTCTGGGTGCACTCAGAAATGTGCCACACTATCAGGAAGTTTTTGAGAAAAACAGGAGCAAGATCCTGTTGTGTTGGTAGAGACATGAGAGTTATGTGTTCAAGTCCCTAGCAGGGTTACAAAAAGGTTAGCAAAAGACACTGATGAACTTATAGCGTGACAGAAAAAGATGGAGACACAGGGAAATAAACTGCAAGACAACAGAATTATTTTTTGTAGAAGCTCAAAAAGAGGGGTTTATATCTGCCTGCAAATCGTAAATCAACACTGCCACAAAATCACAGTGTGCCTCTGCTTGATAAACATAAAAGACAGTCAGGAGCTCGTTAAGTCTTTGAGCTTTCCAAACATTTTTACAAGTGAAACAACAGTGATCTACAGGAACTATTCCCTGAGGCCATGCTGAAACATCCCTCAGGGTGCTGGAATTTTCCCTCCGGACTTGGCCCCAGTCAGGAATGCTACAGTAACTTTGGGAATTTCATAAACATGTACTTAGAGCATAAACCGTTTCATTTGCTTTATGAAATTGGTGACTTAGCTAAGTAGGGCTTAGAGAAAGAACATCCCAGAATAGGTGAGGGGGAGGAGGGGGGGGGGGGAAACACACAGGGAACGACTGCTGTGACACCGAGCGCAACTAAGACACGACATTGAAAGTCAGGGCCTTTACTTCGCATCAGGGTCCAACCTGCCAAGTCTGAAACACTGATACGGAACATTCCGGAAGGCAACGGAGAGTTCTAAAACCTCCTGCACCACAATGGGGGATTCCTGAGGAGGCTTCTGACTACAGGATGTTATGTCTTACCACATTTCTTACCACATGCAGTGTCACTCCTTGAATTCTGGGTTTTGGAGAGTGTGTGTGTCAGGAGTCAGTGAATAGATTAGACTATTCTTCATCACTATAACCAGTTTGGTATAAAAACACACCCTACTCCAGTCAAACACATGCTTAGAACTTCACAACAGTCACATAAATGTGCTGTATATTACAAGGATGGCTGTGCAGCTATGTCCAAATGCAAACAAGCCCTGGTTTGAGAGACAGTAAATGTGTGGTTGTGTGTCTGAGTGAATGTGTATTCTAGGCCTGTGTGTGTGCATGTCTGTATGTGTACAATATGTGTGTTTGTGTGTTTTTGTGGTTACATACATGCATGCCTGTCAGTCTGCCATCATGTGTGTGTGTGAGCATGTGTGTGTGGGTGTGGTCACACAGCCCTTTGATTTGGAGAGTGGGAGTGGCCCACCATTAAGACTCGTGGCTGGAACCATCTCTGTAATTATAAGGGGGAGAGTTAGGGTCTCCACCCACTCTGTAGAGCTCTGGTTCACGTGCTTTCACCCTGGTGGCCAGACAGAGTACTACAGGTGAGGACCTGGTTGGGACTGCAAATGCTGTGTTGTTACAGGTGGATTGAGAAGGAACAGTAGCATAGCACTGTGGAACGCTGCTTAGCATTGAGAACACTGCGGGTCCCCAACATTCTGTTAAGACAGAATGGACAGTGTTCCAGCAACACTCCTAGAATTGTCTGTTAGAATGGACAGTGTTCCATACATATCCTTATTTGTATGAATAGACACTGTTCTAAACATAGACTTAGCTTGTCTTTTGTAGTAGAAGGGTGATCTTCTTCTTTGCAGCTGGATAAAACATAATAATTCTAATAGATTCCCACTCCTGTCTGAAACATGTAAAGGTCAAGAACTCTTGCTTCAGTCATATAGCACACCCCACAAAACAAACTCATGCACACTATGCACAACATGAGTACACACACACCCATACACACACCACAATGAGGTAAGGAAAGCACAAGGGGAGTTCGGGCAGTATCATCATGCAATTTGTGGACACCCACACACACACACACACTCGCACACACACCAGGGCCTTGCTAAACAGATTATCCAAAAAACTGGAACTAAACACACATTCTGTGGATCAGAGAGGTCTGGAAAAACCATGACTGGAAGTGAAACAACGGAGAATGATTGGGTGTGGATCTGTCAGGTTGAGGACAGACCACAGACAAAGGAAGATAAGCAATGTTAAAAACACTGAAACACACCCTTGTTGTTTAAGGCGGGGGAGGGGGGTGGGGGGTAGAGGAGGGGGGGTGTGTATGTTGGACATGAAGGCTCCAGTAGACCAGTGGCTGAACCTCCCATGGAAGTCAAGGGCCAACTAGTAGCAACACTGTGCAGATTGCAGACTTCATTTGAGATACAGCTGTGAATGATGGAGAGGCTGTGGAGTTCAGTGTTCATAGAGGATATATATATAACTGATACTGTATGACCCCTGAACACAAGTTCTAAAATAGCAGGAACATTCTTCCAGACGCTTGGTTTCTTACAAAAAAAACTAGATCTAAAGGAACAAACAGACATCCATGCTTGTTGAGTGAGACTTGCCAAAGTCATCCGGTGTGTCAAATCACCAAGGTAAGCCTTGTCAAGTGAATCAAATTGAGACCAAATCAAGTTGAGTCAGGCGAGTTACGCCAAGCTAATTAAATCAAGAGAGTCAAGTGAATCAAGTCAAGTCAATTGAATGAAGTCTAGTGAATCAAATCATTTGAGCTGCTTGGCCACATGACTGTGAACCCCGTCACCCTGCCTGTTACCCTAAGGTGATGGCAGAGAACCCAGAGAGAGCGGGGGATTTCAGTCTTTTGGAGAAGTGACTCCTGGATGGAGGAAGACAGAGTGCTGGTCTGTTCTGCCTCTGTTCCCAGTCTGCCACCGTTGCCAGACGCCAGGAGAAGGGGTATATTATGGGCTGTTTTACTTGTGTAATCCGTTCAGGGGAAGTACTGCTCCTGGGGCCTCTTCTCACTTTGACTTCGTTTTTCTTCCCTTTTTTAACTTTTCCACCAAATCAAGCAATGATTTTGACCCCCCTTTGACTACCTCCCACTGCTCTCCCCACACCGGGACAAGTGCTGCACAGTCAGCAGTGTCTTTACAGAGACCAATGACACTGAAAGGAGATGGGATGTGTATGATTTGCCTCCCAACACCTATATGACTGACCTTTTGGTTTTAGTGCAGTGGGTGAAGACAAATCAAGGGATTTTGAAAGTATGTAACAGTATTTGCTAATTGTTATTGATTCAGCCTTGCCCTGACCCCAGAAGGCCTATTTCAACACGAGACACAACGAAGACTGAACAATCCCTTCTTGACCCTAATGGTAAATGGTAAATGGACTGCATTTATATAGCGCTTTTCTACCTTAACGGCACTCAAAGCGCTTTACAATGTTTTGCCTCTCATTCACCCATTCATACTCTCACTCACACATACCGACGGCAGCGAGCTACCATGCAAGGCGCCGGCCTGCCAATCGGGAGCATCGGGACCCTAATGATGTCACTGACCTGCAGTCACGGAGACCAATCACACAGTAGATCCACACACAGAGCACTGACACAGGAAACATTGTCCTTCCTGCTATGGAAGATTTCCTCTTCCAATCACAAGTCTAAAACCTCCCACTATTTCCCCAGAAGCCACGAGTGTCACACACACAGGTCAGGAAGTCCGGCCAGCGTAACAAGATGTCAGAGAACACAAATCTAACTTTTGTCACTTCCTGTTTGAAGGCTCCAAGTTTACTGAGTGGTACGTACCTCGTCTGGGTGTGCGGACGTGTGGACGGCCCGTCAGCTCTCTGGCTAGCCTGTCCTTGTGGACTAAGAGACTGCCCACTGGCGGCCTGAGAGACCAGTGAAATTTCTCAAACACCCCTACGAAAAGAAGCCAAATGGAACGACCCTTTAATCCATATTGGTAAAATAAAGTTATTCTTTAGACAAATAGCATTACATTTAAATGTGTTGTGTGCTATGGTATTTTGTAAGCTACAATAAAGTACTGTTATAACCCACATGGGTAATAAAAGTTGCATTGTATCTTACAGTAAAATGGTTTCAAATCTCGTACAATAAAAACGTTCTCCTGCACAATGGCGCCGCGATGGATGGCAGAGTAAGAATAGGCCTTGCTAATGACATTGAAGGCCTACTGAATACCGAAGGCCTTAGTGCAATAACAACAGCTAAGCCTCCGTAAACTGAAAGCCAGCCCATTAAACTTCAACCACAATGGGACGACCTCACAACAACATGGCCTCAGTTGCTTAACACAGACTCTAAACACACGACGAGCCATATAAAAACAAACCCGACGTACTGAAATGTGACAAAATAACTACAGTAACAATGGGAAGAGGGGGCTGAGAGATTGAGGGAGAACATAGCAACAGATAGCTGTTTGGAGTGATACAGTGGGCGGCCATCTTGTGCACAGCTAGAATTCTAGTTTTGGAGGGAAAATATGTGGCAAACTTTTGACCGTCTTTTGAGCTGTTGCATGGTTCACTATCCACCTACCCCCTGAAATATCTTCCAGCCAATCTCTCCGTTCAAACAAGTCTCTCTGGAGGCTATCCTAAAATAACTCATCGAGCTCACACTAAGGATAGAAGACTCATTTGAAAGGCAATAAACTAAATAAAGCACTACTGTATTGGACATGTTTGGGCACAGTACAGGCCCTTTGACTGTGCTTCTCATCCCTGTTAAATAGTTTTTGAAAGCATCTCTCTCTCTCTCTCAGGCTACATTTGCATCTTATGCAAGGTTTTCCCATCATCCCCCCCCACTCCTCTATTCCTCTTCTCCTCCGCTACTCTCCACCTCCTCCCTCACCTTTCACCCACCTCCCTCCACTCGTCCTGAGTAGCCTACTTACCAGCTTCCCTCACCCCCAACCCCATTCCCAACCCGTGCCTAGCTCCATTTGTGGTCTCAGCACCCTGTTTCCATGGCAGCCAGCACAAACCAGGAAGTGTGCGTCCTGTGAAATGTCACACCTGCCTGCTATGAACTTGGACCTTTGCAAACACCCTAACAGAAGTCAGGTTAGCAACCTAGTCTACAGCAGCCTCCCTTGTAGTATGCTGTCTCCATGGAAGGCCCTCTGGAAGCACTTAGCTCCGCGGAGGATAAAACCGTACAGCTAATACAACCTGGTATTACAGATTCCTTTCATCATGAAGGCAATGAAAAGAAATGCCAGCTGTGGGAAACATTGTTCTCCATTTCCCTGTTTCTCTTTTTCTCTTTTACTATAAATCTCTCTCTCTCCTGTGGTCCTGTGGAGAGGATTCTACAGTCCCTGGACACACAATGGGAAAGGTCCACAACCACAGGCTCCTGCTACTGTACAGCACTGTCCTGTATGTGACTTCAGCCTGGGCTGTCCTCTCATTAGATTCCTGCAGATTCTCTCTCTCTTTTTACACACACACACACACACACACACACACACACACACACACACACACACACACACACACACACACACACACACACACACTTCCGACATTTCCCAGTGTGTTATGTGCATCACCGTCCTCCCAGGACAAGTAAAAAAGAGGAGGAAGAGAGGAAGTGAGGAGGAGAGGAGAAGAGGTGGAGCAAAGGAGAAGAGGGGGGGGAGTCCAAACTTAATATGGGAGCAGAGAAAACTACTGGCTGGCAGTGGTGACTCAGAATCCCTGAGGGGTGGTCATGTGACATAAGATAAGGTTCAGAAAAAACAGCTGTACAGTACGACAAAACTGTTGTATAGTATGAGAGAAGGAAGGGAGAACAGAGAGACAAATAGAGGGGGGAGAAAGATATAAAGAATGACAAAGAAGTTAGAGAGAAGGAGAGAGAAGGAGAGAGGAGAGAGTGCAAAAGAGAAACAGAGGGAGAGAACACACAAAGCCAGAGTAAGTGGATGAGTAATTTAAGTCTTGCACCTTTCTACACCTCACCTTCCAACAAAGTACTACCCTTCTCTGCAACCTGTAGTGGACCACACATGACCAAACAGACAAGGCCTGGTGACTCACAGACACTCAGCTAGGAACAGCAGCTCAGAAGATTAAAGGTCAAACTACTTCAACTGGTTTCTACGGTAAACATACCCCATTACAACACTGCCCAATGTTAGGGAAAGAACTAACGTCTATGTAGCTAAATGAACCGCAGCATACCACAATGTCATGATATAGGCCATGTAAAGGTGTGTTAAAGTCTTCAGCACGGTGGCTGGACGACTGATCAGGTTTAACAGCTTCCTGACAGGCTGCCTTCGCAGGCACACACACATTCTGTACACACACACACTCGTGCTTGCTCACACACACATTAATGTTCCCTCACAAACACACACACACAGGCACACACACACACACACACGCACAGCTGGAGCAGCTGTGTGGAACCACACCGTCTCTGGAGTGGAGGAGATGAAAGGAGGTGGTGTTATTGGGGACATGAGGTCAACACGCGGTGTGCACGCGTGTGTGCACGCGTGTGTGCACGCGTGTGTGCGCATCCTCCTAATCCCCTGACAGACTATATCAGGCTCTTCAGAGTGCGAAAAAGGAAACAAAACACACATCCATACGTAGTGCTGTGTAGTGAGTATAACTCTCTCTGTTCATCAGTCTCGTATACACTTGTGTTTGTGTGTGCGTGTGTTGTCTTTCCTACCACATCATCATCGTCTCAGCGACAACTTTTCTCCTGACCAGTGGTTATTACTATGGAATGACTATCCTCATCCAAGCCATAATTCTCATCCTCTCGTTCTCTTTTCCCCTCCTCTCTTTCTTTTTCTTTCTCTGTCCTTCCCTCTCCTTCTCCCTCTCTTCTCTTCCCCCTCTCTTTTTTCTTTCCCCTCTCCTCTCTCCTTCTCTGTCTCTTCCCCTCCCTCCCTAGGTTTCCATACAACAGCAGTGCCCCTTAATACGACCCAGTTGACATGATGCCAGCATGTTCTGCGTGTGTGCGTGAATGTCTGTGTGTACCTGCGTGTGCATGGGCCTGCCTGCGTGCGTGTGTGTTTTCACAAAAAACCCGCACCTCTTCCCTAATTACACAGTGGATCCAAGCAGAGCCCTAGTCTGCATCTATCATCTCACATAAATACTCCTGCAACGGAAGCATCAGTCCGGGGTGGTAGCGGTCAGCAGTACTGGTCAGCAGTACCGGTCAGTGCCAGGTTACACCACAATGGGAATGTAGACCCCTCCCTTGTACAGTGGTCACTGCTTTTTTTAGTTCAGTTTTGTTAAACTGTGTGTGTTTGTGGAGGAGATGCAGTGTGTGAGAGAGAGAGAGAGAGAGAGAGAGAGAGAGAGCAGGAAAGAGAGAGAGATCCTTTGTGTGTGTGTGAGTGTCTCATGGTGGCCCATACCAGAAGTCACCGGATGTGCGCACTGAAGTGGACCACCTGGTACCCCAATGACATCATCTCAAAACCTCCTGAGATTTTACACACACACACACACACACACACACACACACACACACACACACACACACACACACACACACACACACACACACACACACACACACACACACACAGACTGCCTCCTGCCTTCCTCTCTAAGTTTCATATAAAGTCCATGTGTTCTCCATATGTTGGCATGTGTTTTTATATTCCAAAATGGAGATCTGTTGAGGGCAACCTGAGCCACAACCTCCCTGTCCCCCGCTGGTAAAGAGAACGGGAACAAGGGTTTAGCCGCGTAAACAAACGTAGCTTAGTGGTCTTCAACTTCAACCTCCATCTCCAACTTTTTTTGCAACAAAAGTTAAAAGACAAACAACAGAGAGAGTGATGGGTGTTGAGAGAAAGGGGGAGAGACAGGAAGACAGAGAGAGAGCGGGAGAGAGTTAGTTCACACAGACTCCCACAGACAGGGGCCAAAAAGCAATGACCGTGGACTTTCTTACTTCTGTCTTCATGATGGGTGTTAATGTAGACAGAAACTCACACATTTAGCATCAACGAAAACCTCAACAGATCAACTAAACTTGGGACGGAATCTGCAGCATCACCCCCCCCATCCCTCTTCTGTAACAGCAGGTGCTCCGTGCTTCAGAAGGCTCTCTACCGAGAGCACGCTGACGCACTGGGATGCCCTGAAGCGTCACACCACTCTCCACCCCCTCAGCACATGTGGTCTAGCACAGCTAGGCCAGCTAGCACACACCCCTTGGGCCCCTTAAAAGCAGCTGAGAGCTTTAGCCGTGAAGCAAACAAAACCATGCACAGTTAAGAGGTGAAGACGTCCCCTTAGACAATGACGTCATGAGAAGCTAACGTACTGCTTTGGCTGAGGATGAAGAAAATAAGCGGGTACGGCAAATCTTTAGGATTAGCCTATTGTTTGGATCAGGCTGAGAGCAGGATGATGGGGGTAACGCAGCCATTTTGGACACTCTGAGGTCCAGCAGACGAGGTCTTCATGGATGAGCTCATGGAGGAAACAGCGGCAGACTACACACTGGCACAGTAGCAAGAGCACTTCTCAAATCAACCATCACTCCGTAGGGTCTAAAAGAAACCTTTTGGTGAGGTGATGCACCACACAGAAACACACACACTACACACACTTAACACACACTAACACTGCACACACACCGTGCACACCGACACACACGCACAGGGTGTGGAAATTTCCGTGGTCTCAGAGAGGAAAGCATACCAGAGAGAGAAGGAATCCATTCAGATCCATTCAGTAGCATTGGCTGCACTTGGAGAGGGCAGTGTGTGTGTGTGTGTGTCTGTGTGAGAGAAATTATGATAAATAGAGCAAGATCGAAAAAGAGTATGTGAACGTGTGTTTGTGAGACAGAAATCAGAGTCACACCGTTTCCCACAGGGTGAAAGGACCTATGGAGTGAAGCCCGTCGACACTGGAACCCTTCTGGCCATGACTCTAACTCCACAAACCTACTTTCCCCTCAACTACAGCTCCCTACAGCTACGGGGAGTCAGGTGGCTGAGCGGTTAGGGAATCGGACTAGTAATCTGAAGGTTGCCAGTTCGATTCCCGGCCGTGCCAAATGACGTTGTGTCCTTGGGCAAGGCACTTCACCCTACTTGCCTCGGGGAGAATGTCCCTGTACTTACTGTAAGTCCCTCTGGATAAGAGCGTCTGCTAAATGACTAAATGTAAATGTAAATGTAGCTCCCACGGTCCATTCTTGGGTTAGGGTTCTTTCTCTCTTTCTCCCCAAGTAAGATATTTCTCAACATTGGTTATTTCCCTTTGTTCCTAACAGTGTCACCCACCCAGGAGCAGCTTGTCTGTGTGGCCAGCATGACGACAGTAGTTGGTAGGTGAACGAGTGAGAGACGAATCATTCCATGACCGTTAATACATTACTGGGAAATCATTTGAATGCACACTCATGCATACACTCAGTACATACTGTACATAGGCACACACACACACACGCACACACACACGCACGCACACACACACACACACACACACACACACACACACACACACACACACACACACACACACACACACACACACACACACACACACACAGAGGTCTGAAACAGAGGTGAACAGCCATTAATGATGAGTCATGAGACCATAACCTTCTCCATTGAGTCCAGAGGAAAGCAGAGCCAGGCAAGAGGAAAAGAGGTTGGGATAGAGGGAGGGAGGGAGAGTCAAAGGGGTTCTAAATCTGTCTCTCCCCCTCCCTTCGAGGGGCGGGGGTAATAAAGCGCTCTTTAGAGAAGGCTGTCGTTGGGGCAGGAGGACACTGGGGCTCTATACTGAGGCTAGGCTGGGTAGACCCCGATGGGCTCGGCATGGAGTCTCACACACACGCACACACACACAGTACTGAAGTCACCATGAAGCCGTTCATGGACACAGTTACCCTGATTAATAAAAGGCAAACACACACAGTACTTTAGAAGAGCACACAGTTCCAGTTGATACATAAAACACACAGCAAGCGTGCCAATACTGTTTATCCATGCAAAGAGATTATGGTTGTGTACAGAGCAGGGAGAGGAGGAAAACTGAAGGTCTCATGGAAACGTAGCTTTTACTGCTCTTGTACTCTTCAATGTTCAACTGTTGCCTTCTGAAGTCTATTGTAGCTCCTAACAGCGAACTGTGGGCGGCAACTTCCGCTCAGGATAATCAGAGTCCCGTTGACCGTCAGCTGCCTTCACTCATTGTCATCTGTTCTCATTCACGGTCAACAGCGTTTGGTATGGCATGGTATGGTCTGCGGTTGTTCATGGCATTCACAGACATCCAGTGCCAGCCTGTAATTAGCACAGCCCGTGTGTGTGCGTGTGTGCGGATGGGTGGGTGTGTGCATCAGTGAAGAGGCCATCGTCCAGTCTAGCTGTCTAGTCTGAAAAGGGGGGTGCAAGTCTATAAATACAGAGACAGAAGCCCTGTCTCATAGGAGGCAGACTCTGATCTGTTAAAGGACTACTGAGAGAAGAAGAGGGATGAAGTGAGAGAGAGAGAGATTGAGAGAGAGGTGGAGAGAGACCCAGGGAGATGGAGAAAGAGGGAGGACATAGAAATTGAGGTGTAGGGAAAGAGATAATTCCGAATGCAGAGGGATGGGAAGATGGAGGTGGAGAGGGACGGCAGAGGAAAAACATTTGTGAGGAGAGAGAAAAAGAAAGAGAGAGAAAGAAAGAAAGAGAGAGAGAGAGAGAGAGAGAGAGAGGGGAGAGAAAGAGAGAGGGAAAGAATGGAGAGGAAAATCCTAAGATCTATAAAACAAACAGTGTCCAGATGGCAGCTCAATAACATATTCATGAGTACAAAATGACAGCACTCTGACAGACTTCCACCTGTTAGTGGAGCAAGGAGGGCTTCGACTACCTTCAACCCACACACACAGTCACACACACACACACACACACACACCTAAAAACGCACACACAAACAAACATAAACACATACCCCTATCATACATAGACACACTGCCATGTGTCTTTCCAAAAGCGTTGTAGCTGGGAATGCCTGGAATTGTTTAGGAGAAGTCACACATGGACACACTATTCTCCCCTCCTCCTACCGCTCCACCTCTTCTTGCTGCGCTTCCTCCTTCTCCTATTTCTGCGGTTCCTCCTCCCCCTGCTCCTCCTGCAGCCTCTATTGCTCCTCCACCTACTGCTCCTCCTCCTCCCCCCCCTCCTGCAGACCCTCCTCCCCCTCCTCCCCCTCCTCCTCCTGCCCCTCCTGCAGACCCTCCTCCTCCTGCCCCTCCTCCCTCCTCCTCCTGCCCCTCCTGCCCCTCCTCTTCCCCCTCCTCCTCCTGCCCCTCCTGCAGACCTTCCTCCTCCTGCCCCTCCTGCAGACCCTCCTCCTCCTGCCCCTCCTCCCTCCTCCTGCTGCCCCTCCTGCAGACCCTCCTCCTCCTGCCCCTCCTCCTCCTGCCCCTCCTGCAGACCTTCCTGCTGCCCCTCCTGCAGACCTTCCTCCCCCCCCCCTCCTGCCCCTCCTCCCTCCTCCTGCTGCCCCTCCTGCAGACCTTCCCCCCCCCCCCTCCTGCCCCTCCTCCTCCTCCCCCCCCCTGCCCCTCCTCCCCCCCTCCTGCCCCTCCTCCTCCCCCCCCCTCCTGCCCCTCCTCCTCCCCCTCCTCCTGCTGCCCCTCCTCCGCCTCCTCCTCCTACCCCCCCTCCTGCCCCTCCTCCTCCTCCCCCCCCTCCTGCCCCTCCTCCTCCCCCTCCTCCTGCTGCCCCTCCTCCCCCTCCTCCTCCTGCCCCTCCTCCCCCTCCTCCTCCTCCTCCCCCCCTCCTGCCCCTCCTCCTCCCCCTCCTCCTGCTGCCCCTCCTCCCCCTCCTCCTCCTGCCCCTCCTCCCCCTCCTCCTCCTGCCCATCCTCCTCCTCCCCCCCCCTCCTGCCCCTCCTCCTCCTCCCCCCCTCCTGCCCCTCCTCCTCCCCCTCCTCCTGCTGCCCCTCCTCCCCCTCCTCCTCCTGCCCCTCCTCCCCCTCCTCCTGCTGCCCCTCCTCCTCCTGCCCCTCCTCCTCCTCCCCCTCCTCCTGCCCCACCTCCTGCCCCTCCTCCTCCCCCCCTCCTCCTGCTGCCCCTCCTCCCCCTCCTCCTCCTCCCCCTCCTCCTCCTGCCCCTCCTCCCCCTCCTCCTCCTCCTCCTCCTGCCCCTCCCCCCCCTCCTCTCCCCCCCTCCTGCCCCTCCTCCTCCTCCCCCCCTCCTGCCCCTCCTCCTCCTCCCCCTCCTCCTGCTGCCCCTCCTCCCCCTCCTCCTCCTGCCCCTCCTCCTCCTCCCCCTCCTCCTGCTGCCCCTCCTCCCCCTCCTCCTCCTGCCCCTCCTCCTCCTCCCCCTCCTCCTCCTGCCCCTCCTCCTCCTGCTGTCCCTCCTCCCCCTCCTCCTCCTCCCCCTCCTCCTCCTGCCCCTCCTCCTCCTGCCCCTCCTCCTGCTGCCCCTGTCCACTTGTTGGGAGCGGCCACTGGGCTCTGTTACACATATAAATAGGCAGGCATCTAGGATGTGGTTTGAGTGTGTTTATGTGTGTGCATCAGGGTCGGACTGGCCGTCAGGAGAGTCGGGAGATCTCCCGAACGGCCGGTTAAACGGCCGTGGCATAATGCAAAAAAATATAATAATAATACACGGTCGTGGGCCGGTCTGCGTTTCAAAGTCCCAGGACCATTTCAGTCCCAGTCCAGACCTGCTGTGCCTCCATGTTTTGAAGTCTCTTTGTTTGAAAACCTATGTGTATGTATGTTTTGTGCTGTGTTTATGTATAATCAATTGCTGATGCTGCATGTGTGCGTTTTAAATTGCAATGGAGTGCTGTGATGGTGAGTACTAGCTAAGTCTCAGTGACCTCCAACATCAAGCCTCCTTTCAGTTTACAGGGCTAACAAGTGTTTAGCATTAGAAGTACAGAAAAACGTTGAAGAGCCAAGCCTGTTCTGCTTACTATAGTTAGGCTAGTGTCAGGAACAAAGCTAACTTTAAATGTTTCCCCACTGCACAACAACCTGCTAAAGGAAAGCAGAGAAGAGAGATAAAGACAGAGAAAAAAATATGAGGGAAAAAGAAAATGGACAATGGCCAGATGGGAATTTTCCACTAGTTCCAGAGATCACATAGACTTCTCAAAAGGTCATGACCCCAGAACTCCAGAATGTTATCACCACCCTACTAACTTCCATTCCATAGGTCCATATCCCTTAGTGGACACAATTGTCACCTCCACACTGTCAACGACTTATATAATGTCTAAGCTCGTAAACATCTCCAACTGCAGTTAGGATACCCGAGAAGCACTCATCGATTTGAGCTGGGAGTTGAGTTTGGGCTGGGAGTACAGTACAGTGATAGACACACTCACACACACTCAGAATACTAAGGAAAGTGGTGTCAGACAATAGTTTAGTGTTCCGGTGAAAGACTGTGTAATGGAACTGCGATGATTAGAGACACTCTCACAAGCTGCCTGATGAACTGCACCTACGCAACAAGAGGCTCTCTGTGTGTGTGTGTGTCCATGTGGAAAGTCAATCTTCAGTACACTGGAAGACCAATTGTAGCGTGTGTGTGCGTGGACGCGTGCACGAGTACCTGCGTGTGTGTGTGTGTCAACCACAGGAAAGTAACTGAGCCGTCCCTAAGCTATAGCAGAGTGGATGACTGGGGACAACACAAGCCACATCTGCATTAGAGACTACTGCACTGTCCAGGAACGAACTCATGAGGAAACCATTACTTCACTCTGCCAACAAGGGAGAGAGAGAGAGAGAGAGAGAGAGAGGGAGGGTGAGAGAGAAAGCGAGGAGAGTGAGAGAGGGAGCCAGAGAGAATTATGGACTAAAAAGACAGTCAAAGAGACAGTTAATAAGGTTTGACCAAATCAACAGGGGAGATTTTGCTTGAAGTCTTTCTGAAAACCACTGTTAAGTCATACAAGTAGCCTACAGTATACACAAAGGGATCTCAGTTTCACTTGCATCAGAACGGGTCCAGACAAAGTCAAACTAGAACAGATCAGACTAGGATTGTGGGCTAAACCAGGACATTCTGAACCAGGCCATCTGAGACCCAACAAAACCAGGGCCTAAGTAGACCAGAACTCTGATGGCTTTCAAGGGTCATGGTAACTGTGTCTATGTGTGAGAGAGACTCTCAGAGAGAGAGACAGAAAGGTCAAAAGAGTGATTCTGGTGTGTGCAAGGTGGGGTGTGTTTATTAGTGTCAGTGTTTATTAGTGTTCGCACGGAATGTGTTAGTGTGCAAGGAGACCATCTGTGTCTGTGGAGACCAGTCAGAATGAGGACTGGTGGTTCATCTCCACCACAGTCCATCCCAAAGCTCTGACATGACCTTTGACCCCTTGTTAAATCTCAATGGCGAGGTCATCCAGAGTGAGCAGTAAAACTGGTCCTGCATGTGTAACATTCCAGTGTTCTCTGACCTGTTGTGAAGTACTAGTAGAATGAGAAAATGGCAAGCCCCCACATAATAGGGATATCTGGAAATGTACTATTAAGCGGATGAGCATTCATATGATAAAAACACAAACTGGGAACCTCCAACCGCTTGGGCTGCCCCCGGGTTACAAAAGATTTCTTAGGAAAGTGGCCTGGGCTGGTGTTTTGGGTCCGCAGGTGTTTTGGAAACACACCCACTCTTTACTACATCAATCAGACAAGCCCAGCCACGCCCCCTGCCCTCTCTTTGAACCAATCACAACCACATGTCCTTAACTTGGACTGTCCAGATTCTTGGAAGAGCAGGGAGTTTGTGTGTCTTTGGAAGAAACTATGTTAACTTTGGACTCTGGCACTCTCTAGATGTCCTGAAAACATCTGGAGAAATGTGGCTTTGTCAGAGGAACTCTGGCCCGTGTGGG
The DNA here is from genome assembly GCF_963692335.1 of Osmerus eperlanus. Taxonomy (NCBI): domain Eukaryota; kingdom Metazoa; phylum Chordata; class Actinopteri; order Osmeriformes; family Osmeridae; genus Osmerus; species Osmerus eperlanus. The sequence goes on from NC_085025.1 coordinate 7,217,980, forward strand.
TCAAGATCTGAACACTGCCAGGACGTTTCAACTGGGGGTTTAGTGGTTGGACTGTCTTTAGTTTAGGGATCAGGGAATGACAGGAAAAACACTTAGCAGCTAAATGAGTTAATAATACTGTAACTTGCAACAGCAGGTTGTAAAACCGTCGCTGAATGTTTTTTGGGGAAGAATCACACTCTCTGACAGACTGTACCGCATGTGCACCATTGTGATCATTTATATCCGACATGTAAAAGACGACACAAACTAAGTAAAATATAACTACAGCCTAAGGCTTCTCACAGTGAGTGTGTGTGTGGAGGTGTATGTTTGAGTACAGGTGCGTACATTTGAGTGTCTATATGCGTGTGTGTATAATATTGTGTGTGTGCACATACTGCATGCATGCATGCGTGTGTGTATGTGTGTGTGAGAGAGAGAGAGCACATTTTAAGATGGAGGTGGCAGCTTTGGATGATGTGAAGTTTGCTTTCCGCAGGGCAGGGCCACATTCCAACTGAGCTGCCGCCGGTCAAACCCATGATCCCCTTCTGTGAGAATCCACCATGGCTGCCTCAGCCTCCATCTCCTCTCTGAGGCTAGGGTTTCCAGTTTTGCTTATTCTATCCCCCTTTAATGCCTCTAGTTCCAGTTACTTGCGCTCATAATAATGTGTGAGGCCTCAAGCTTGGTTCCGTGTTCCTTTCGTAGGTGGGAATGTGTCGCTGCTCTCTGCTCGGAGGTCGAGACGGTGTCTCCGTTGGGTGCGGCAGGGAGCCGATGCGAGCAGAACCATTATGCCAAATTCAAGTATTACAATCATGTATTGTACCGTGTGAAATAAAGTATCAAGTAAATCCTATACTGAGTCCTCCTGCCTGAACCTCTCAGTATTTTTTTTACCAAAATAGCTTTCAGATGTAAAGCTGAGAGATAGACAGCCCACTCTTTGTCATGGTGCAGTGACAAACTCAAACGCACACACACACACACAGACATAATTCAGACTAAACAAAGGGCAGGGCCAGTAGCCATGGAACAGGACCCGCTGCTGCCTTTGAGCGAGGCAGAACCAGTGCCAGCATGGTGTGTGTGTGTGTGTTTGGGTTGCAAGCCCAGGCCGTAGTGAAAAGCACCTTAGTAAAACGTGTCATCCCAGTAGTAACCGAAGAGTTGCCTGTGCAACGGTACCACTTGACTCACTAATGACTTAGCCGACCAAACAGAGCTGTTCCAGAGAAAGACAGAGCTAGAGCCAACTGGTGGCTGGCAGAGGTGAGTTGGTGTCTTGTGGTGCCCAGGAGAGGGGTGAGTGGGAGGGGGGAACTCAAGGATGAGGATGCAGGGGGGGGGGGGGAGGGGGATGAGGAAGGAAAGAAGAGGAGAGTGGAAGTGGAAAGTTGGAAGAATGCTTGAGTTAATTTTCCTAATTTCCTGACATTCCTGGGTTAATGGAAATGTTGCATCATCTCCCTGTAATAATGTTTTCCTAATCTCAGCACGTCTACAGTCATGCCTAATCAGGGAGCAACTCACAGGAGATTGGTCTGTGTGCACTGTGCACAGATACACAAACACGCACATGCCTGGCCTCATGCATGCTTGGACACACACATACACATGGGCAAACATGCACACACACACACACACACATACACACACTGTCTCATGCATGGGCACACACACAGTCTCTTCATCAAACACTCAGATGACTATCAGACAAGAACTCAAAAAGACTAATAATAATATAGAAAAAGATAATAACTGTCTTTAGGTATAAAAAGACCCCCTTGAGGCACCTGCACCTGAAACAGCCTGGAAGACAGGCCAGGAATCCACCCAGTTACACAGCCACTTCAAGTGCAACCTGCTTAACATGGAGATATTTCAGGCAGTGTTGTAGTGAAAACCACCTAAACCGAGACCAAGTCATGACCAAGACCAGAGTGTATCAAGACCAAGGCCAAGAGAGACCAGGTCAAGGCCAGACCAACACACACAAACAGTAAGGTTTGACTAGGTACAAAGTTAGATTTGATAACTGAAACTAGCGCTCTAAAATATACAGTGTAACGTTACATAGGTAGCTAATACTCACTAAATCTCTTGTGTAAAGGGGGAAGAGATTTCTGAAGAGTTTTGGTCGGGAGGCAGATTGTAAACATTAGGTAGCTAGCTAGATTTGCTAGTGTCAAAGGATTAGCTTACCTTTTTCTATGTTTTCTTTTTATGCTGGTAAAAGTTTGATGTAGGCCTAGTCACAGCCGTCTCAGTGAGCGTCTGTGAAGAATTTACACAAGCTGTGTGTTTTATTTGGGACGCTATTGTAAACTCTTTGTGGTTCAGGTAATCAAACCTAATTAGGCTATAGCTGATTTGGCCGACAGCCACTGTTTCACCTATCTTCCTCATTTACTTTTGGGGTGCGAGGGGTAATGGGTTTCGAGTACTACAACACTGATATCAGGAACCAGCACTGATAAGCAGGGTTTAATACTAAAACCTGTGGCGAGTACACACACTGTAAGGTTTGTTTGGCCCTCCTTAAGAAAACAGCCCCACCCACCAACCCCCCCTCATTATAAACATAACCTCTCTTCATTTTCAAGCGACCCCCCCCCCCTGGATAGTGTATAGTATTGTCAGGAGAGTACATGGCCCATCTAGATCAGATTCCATACCAAGCCTAAAACACACACATCATGACAAATGAAAGAATCCCAGAATCATTTGGACATGTCCAAACAGCTGTCTTAGTTGGAGTCCAAACAATACAGAGGGAAAACAACACTTGGTCCACTCTCATACTCTGCTGCATAAAACCAGTCGGATAAGCTAAATAAAACTTAAAACTGCACAGCGATACATTTTCCCAAACTAGCAACTAGCGGTTTAATGACATGGGACGGGCATCGGCACCCGATGTGGCTCTACTATGTATTTAAGGTTGCTATTTTAAACAGCTATATACTTTTTCATGGGCATTAAATGAGTGGAGCAGACAGACTTGTGGTTCTTACCCAAGAGATAAACATAGACCCAGACCCCAGAACAAGGTAAGGAGCTGGCCAGTGGGCAACATGGTCTCTCTCTCTCTCTCTCTCTCTCTCTCTCTCTCTCTCTCTCTCTCTCTCTCTCTCTCTCTCTCTCTCTCTCTCTCTCTCTCTCTCTCTCTCTCTCTCTCTCTCTCTCTGTCTCTATCTCTTAACAAGACCTTTAACAACCAATTATGATGCTTCAGAAGACTGAAGACCATTCCTAAATAGCTGGATCCCCTTCCCCCACACACATACAGCCCCCATGAAGAGAAGACTTGTCCTCAGTAAATGATTCAACCAGAGTACTTGATGACAAGTGAAGCATAGTGTCCTGGTGCACACCATGTTTGTGGCCGTTTTTATGGCTATAAAGACAGGAATGTGAAGCTCTGAAACTCTTGCCAAAATAAACAAAACAAGCTTACTGTACCAAACAGGCTAACGACACGAGAGCTCAGGGACACACAGCAGAATCGCTGAAGAAACCCGGCTAAAAAGACAACAAGAGGGAAGCTTTTAAAAGATGCCTGAAACATTTCTCAAATATGTGTTAAAAATGTCTCAGATGTGTCATAGCTGTCATAGTTCAAGATGGAGGGCCACAGTATGTAAGTCTTAGTGGACACCTTCTTTCAAAATCCTTCTTCCCCAGCGCTGCCGTGATGGCACACATTGCCAGGGTACCACCCTGTAACCGCGGGCAAGATGCCACCCACCCTCTGACCCACCGGCTGTGCCATGAAAGCAACCACAAGCAGCTGTCATCAGTGCCCTGGCAACCACTGAAAAACAGTCTTATGTTTGGGGCACTGAACCCAGCCCACAGCCCCTATATGCTTCACCCTACCTCCTAGGTAAAGCAGCCTGAATGCTCTCAGAGAGTCAGTAAACTACAGCATTATTCTTCATGATGTTTGAGATGGTGTAGCCTCGTTCATTTTTATTTTATCGAATCATGCTATACAAAATAAGTACTTTCCTCCGATTTTTGGAGTGTAGGAGCTCTATGGCGTGGCAACAGAAAGTGAAGGTGGTTGAGCAAAAAACCCATCCCAGGAACAGTTTTGGTTTTCACGGTGCCAGGTTTGATTGTAGAAGTTGGCAAACAATAATTTCAAAATTGTAGAAAGGAGGGATGTTTTTTAGAGGTCTGTTTTTGATGGTTTAAAGTGAGCTCAAGAGCTTGAGCCTGGCAGTCGTGAAATACCACAACAAATATCCCCCCCCACCTTCGAAGAAATAGTCTGTGCTGATCCACCCTTCCTCCTCCACTGCAGAATGATCTTCTCCGCTAATATTCCAAACTTGAGGACAAGACAAGGATGTAAGAAGCATATTCAACAATATTTCTCTATATAAAAAAAAAAACAACAATTATATTATATATATGTTTTCTATAAGCATATAAACAAGACAGCACAAACAGTAGCGGACCACTGATTTAGTCACACTCCACTTCATATGATTCCACAAAAAGCTTTATGAGTTCTGACCGTCATCGTTCATCAGAACTTACAAACCAATAACAGTTAACGGGTCTGGCGTCCCTTCATCTTTTCCTTTCTGTTCCTGCTCAAACACTAACGCAGTAATGCAAGATAATGACTGTGTGTTATTGCAGTGGGCGGCTCAGCCTCCAGAGAGAGCATTAGCAATCTATGGTGCATGTAGCCATTAATTGGCTGTGCTAATTGAGACAATTATCCAATCAAGAGGGTTAGAGCCAGGCTGCTCTCGCAGCAGCTCTGATGGAGGTTGTGAACAGGGCCGGCAGGGACACACAGGGGCAGACAAACACCCTCGCCTCCACAGGCCTCAGCACAAACATGTGGTCGACCATGCTGGGAATCTGTTGCTCAGCATGAGCTTGCAAAACACAGCATGGTAAACTCATTGTTCTGTAAATGGCAGAGACAGACGTCCAATTTAGCATGAAACCACACTGACACAGCAACAGTTGGTGTACAGTGGATGGTACACGTCAGGTTTCTCCAGCTGTGGGGCACGACCCCTAAGGGGAGGGGGTGTAATGGAGGGGGGAGGGAGGGGGGGGGGGGAGGGCGGCATGAGGAGACATGAGTATTGCTACTGAAAGAGGATCAGACGTTACAAATATCCTCTACTTACGGCCAAATTTCACCTTTTCTATACAGCTATTTACAAATCTATTTATTATATATCCTGGATCTATTCCGCCTATATGTTAACTAATTTCTCTGTTTCAGTTAAAAAGCTTCCTGATTGTTGGTTTTCTCTGGTCTCAAGTTATGTGAAAGCAGTTCTCCCTTCACTGCCCCCTAAACACACTTAATGAGACATCGTGTCCGTAACAGGAAAAAGTAAACAAACAAATAACCTACCTTGGCGCAGTGGGGAGGTGTGTTTGTTTTCACAACCGGGACAGCAAGAACATATTACCACAGATGGTTCAAAACACAGGACCAGAGACACATTCCACAAAAAAACTAACTTCCCTTCAACAGTAATATGAAGAGACTTAAACATCTGAAAACACTAAACGGAGCTACCAGTTGGCTTGTTTTCACTCTCAGTCTTTGTAGACATAAAGAAAAGAAAGAATAAACAAAGTCAACAAGACAGTTTAAGAATATTAGATTAGAAACACAACTTTGGACTGCAGACAACACTACCTGTGCTGCCACTACAGACTAAAGCCAACTCCATAAATCCCTATAAATGCCACACACAGTATAGGATTGCCAAGTTATAATGCTATACATTTGACCCATATCATAAACCTGGTTGGGTTTCTTAAAGTAGACATATCCATTAATCTGGCAATGCTCGAATTCTTTCCGGAATAGCACACAACTGGGAACCCTGACTGGGAATCTTGAAAGTTGAGTGACAGCTCAACAGACCTACAATATGACATAAGGCATAGTTTCCATAGAAACCTCACAAGTGACCCCTTGGTATTGATCCAGGAAGACTTGGCTCCTCCCCCAAGTTTGAAAGGAATTGCCACTACTGTTGACATTCTGGGAAATAAAATACGATTGGATGAAATAAAGGCGTTGTTTTTAATATCCTTCTCCAGGAAGTGTGGAATGGTTCTACTGGTGTCTGTGTGGAGGGCCAAGCTGGTGCCAAAAATCACACTTACATGGCTGGCTGCCTCAACAAGCCCTGACGCTTGTGTCTGTTCCCAGTGCATATGTGCGAGCAGTCCCTTACAGTGTGTGTGTGTGTGTGTATTCTCAGCAAGTGAAAATGATTGGATGTGTGTGTGAACCCATCCGGATGTTTGTGTCGCTGTTCCTGCACACTTACATTTACATCGAACCAGCGACCTTCTGATTACTAGCCCGATTCTCTAACCGCTCAGCCACCTGACTCCTTGCACACCCATGAGAGAGCTGGCAGTGCTGCTCTGAAGGTGCCTGAGCTGCTGTTAGACCTGCATCTGTCTCCCCCTCACACAGCACAGAGGCATGGGGTGTTACAGCAGTGTGTGTGAGTGTGTCTGCACATAGGTGAAAAAGTTAATGAGTGTGTTTTATGAGTCTTGCCAACAGATTACATCAGCATTTCGTCCAACACGGTAACAAACATGTCATCAGTTAAGTCTGAACGAACGTGTGTGTGTGTCTGTGCGTGTGTGAAAGACTGTCATGTGTGAGTGGGGTCCACTGTAGCGAAGCCTGTTTTTATTACCCATGTTTGACTAGACATGTCAATCCATGCTCCCTTCACAGTGGGAAACTACTCACACACACACACTCGCCAATTCTAGTTCTATTCCTACCACTGTTTATCAGTGGTGTAACAGCCAACGTAAAGACTCCTTATTACATATTAATTTACCTCTTAGCTGTGAATTGAGCAGAGAGCGAGAGAGGGAGGGAGAGATAGAGAGAGAGAGAGAGAGAGAGAGGGAGGGAGGGAGAGGTATAGAGAGAGAGAGAGAGAGAGAGAGAGAGAGAGAGAGAGAGAGAGAGGGAGAGAGAGAGAGAGAGATGGATGGATGGAGAGGTATATATATATATATATATATATATATATATATATATATAGAGCCCATAGTGCTCAGGGTTGGGGAGATTCAAGTTATTCTGATCTCTCTGACTTGGTCCTTATGGTTCAAGGGAAAAGTAGGAGACTGTGTGTTTATGTTAGTGTGTATGTGTGTGTGTATTTGAAAATTACCCTGCTTATCAGTCCTAGTTTCATTTATGATTTCCAAGGGGCGTTATCAACAAGCACTGACCAATATGCCTCTGAACTTTTTTAAATTGGATCCATTCAAACAATCAGAGCAACAAAACTTCTACTTGGTCACCCTCATCAGCGCACCTCTGTACAGTCATCATATTAAACTTGCCCCATATCAGATAAATGTTTGCGATTGGCCCGGCCCTTCTCTTGCCGGAGGGAAAATCTGTTTGAGTGGGAGGGTGACCAAACCCATCTTCCAATAAAACGTGAGCTTGCTGATTGGTCTTGTTCCCAGGGTAGCTGCTCTAAGCCGGCCCTCATGATTCATGGGGGAATCATCAGGAATTGAAACAGGCACACAAAACATAGTGCTTTACTGTAAAAAGACAGGATGGATCTTCCAGGCCCTGGCATGTTCTTCTGGGGGAGTGTTCACATACAAACAACACACACTAACCTATGGCCTGGTCCTTAGAACTACGGCAAATCAGGTTGATTCAAATGTCTTTGAGTTCCAGCGTATCTTGGCTATTCATGAAACAGCAATGCAGAAAGCAAGATAATGACTCAAAATAAAACTAGGAAATGTGTCTTTTCCTCAAGTTCAGGGGTCTCTTCACAGGTAGTCTGAAGCCAAGGAACATCAAAGGCTCTATCTAAACAACCGTCCAATCTGTGCATTTTGAGCGACTGAGATCATATTTTAGCTTAGTGATGTCAGCTTGGTGATATATGAGTGTGTAGGTCGAGCAGTCCTCTGCTCAAACAGACTACTGGGCCTCTCATTCCTGTCATCATTCAGTTTTAAAGTAAAGATAGAGACAAACTGTTTAAAATAGATTCCTCTGCTGTGCTCTGAAATTGTGTTCAGAGTCCAACTCTCTCACAGTGCTGAACAATCACATAGAGATTTGAGGAAACCATATTTTTGTGCATACACAGAACTGTATTAAACTGAAAGATGTACACAAATTCACACACACACTCATGCATACGTTTGATAAGTAATAATGACCACTGGTGGGCAAATTCCTGTTAAATAATGGTAATAAATAGGAACAGAGAGTAGAGGGGGCAGTAAATCAAGTCTGAGGGTCTGTGTGCTTGAGCGCTGCTTGTTACCACGGCGATTTGCTGAGTGACACCCTCAAACACCAACCTCCCCGCTGGCCGAAATAAAACAGGGCCTGTTCTCTTACAGGACCCCTGCGTGAGGGAGTGAGACACCCACCACACACACACACACACACCCACCACACTATACACACACACCATACACAACGTATACACACAATATAGACATACACACACTCTCTCTCACATACACACACCCCACCAGGAATCCTCACACTCTTCTCAGCACAGCACAGCCAAAAGTAACACGGGTGGATGAAGGTAAATAAATCTTCTGGATCGCCCCACTCTCATAAAAGCCTGTCGGTGTGCCTGAGACTGCCGATCACTCTGACACACACACCACATACACGCACCACATACATACACACACACAATCAAGCATTATTCCTACAGCATTCCCACTTTATCCGAGCTTTGAGGTTTGGGAGTTTTACTCTATAAATGCTGAAGTGTGCTTTAGGCCCTTACTTCACCTGGCTAGGTTACCTACATATGTCTAACACACGCCACAAAGAGAGACCAAAGGAGAGAAAGGGGCTGAGAGACAGAGAGAGAGAAATAGCTCAGAGAATCCCGAGGAATGCATGATGCTTCTCAATCTTACTCATCTCTATGAATCCTGATCATCTCCTCCCACAGCGTGTTACCTAGAGACTACGTGGGGGCGCAGTGTGGGGGCGCAGTTCCCCACGTGTGTTAGAGAGGGACCCCTCACTCCCCTGTCGCCCTCTCTAACACGTATGATGCCACAGCACGAGTGGTGCAACAGTACAGTTATGTCACTGTTGCATAACCCTCCACCCCACCTCCCTTCCTTCCCCTGAAGCCCCCGTCATAGAAGGCCCTGTGTCTGCCAGGCCCAGAGGTGGGGGCTTCCCTGCAGCAGCTGAGCTGGACCAGGGGTTCATTCATCTCAGCCACAGAGACATCCTTCTGAGGTCCCAACATGGGGGCAGTGGGTGGCAGAGATGCAAGGAGCGGATTTCTCCCATTCTGTGACTATGTTCGGGTATGGGGGCATCTGTCTTGGACTGAAAGTGTGTGTGTGTGTGAAGGAAACCAATCTGACCCAGGGGATTAGTGGCTGACTTGGTGAGTGACTCTGGTTCAGTTCCAGATGTTTATCACGTCATAAAGGCTCCAATCTGCTGTAAGGAGTAGGTATGAACACAGCTTCCTCTCAACACACATGCTCACACACATTAACACATATATACATGCATACTGTACACACACAAATACATACAGTAACATACAGCCATATACACATATATACACACACACCCCTATACACACCCGAGCACATGCACAGTACACAGTCAAACACACCCACACACACTCACTCCCCGCTGCACTTGTCACTATGAGTCAATCTGTTTAAAGGAAACAGTTCAGCTGTTATTAACAGATAATCAGGGCTTAAGAGAAGTATGAGAACATGATGACAGTTCTCCTGAAAGTTTCTCAATCACATTTACAAGAAGTATGAATACTGAGGGCAAACATTCCAAGAAGTTTGAAGGAAGTAGTCTAGGTTCAAATGAATGGGTGTCTGTGGATCAAGAGGTTGCAAGTTCATACTGTAGCTTGCTTTGCGTAAAATCGTCTGCTAAATTGAATACATTAGGCAACATTACATGAAAACACAGCATTTGACCAGTTTTATCAAGCCTTTCAACTTCGAGCAAAGATTTACAATGTTAGGCATTTAAAAAAAGAAGACTGTATTTATTGGTTGCAGTCCGAAACAGAGAAGTGTGCCTTTATGGTGATCCAGAACCCTTTCAAACTATTTTGGTTTGGTAGAAAGCGAACGACTATTGTCACCAGCTGTTGCGCTCTTTCCACGCGTTCGCTGTCACTTTGGGACAGGAATGACACGGACCAGAGCGTGCATCAGCAGGCTTTTTGTAAAGGCACACAGATAATGGCCATGCTTATATTGTTACCACGATGCAAAAGCCAGGACAATCGTGGAAATGACACCTTACCTACAGTCATAAATGACAACCGTATAGTTACAAACCAATATATTTCGCGTTTAAGTACAGACATACTTTTTATTGCATGTGCACATTAATGACAGCGACACCAAGATAAAGATCCAGAATGAGACCATTCAAAGGTATCGTGAAGACACCGTTACACACACAAAAAAACTATTCCATTGTCCAGAGTTGAGGGGGTGGTAACAGTTTGCATACACTTGCTGTTACACGTCCTCAAAAACAGAGGTGTTAACCCCAGTTACTGAACATAATTACTTAATAGTATTAATATAGGCAATAACTTGAATAGTCTTAGACTGGGATCTGAGTTAATCGCGTTGGCAGCCTACTTCAAAGATTCGGCAGCTTTCTGAGAAAGACTCAAACACACCGAAAAGTGCGCAAGTTCTTACCGAGATACTGTCGGATGTCCAGTAAGATTTTAGGGGGTCCTCCGTTTAACTGGTAGAAAAGAGAGCCGAAACAGAAGAGAAACAACGTAGCCATACAGAAACCATAACCTCGCAGAGACAGTCGTAACGGAATTGCCGAAAACAAGCTGAACTTTTTGTTGTTCCGTTCCCTAATGTGGTTTGGAGTCTGGTTGTTGTGAAGGGGACTGTGGCTGAAATTCTTCATCATCTCCTCCTCATAAAGCGCCGCCGCAGAGAGCGGTAGTTACCCATCCGCCTGTGGAAAGTGAAACTCTTTGCTTTGATATCATTTGAAACGGACACCTATTCGGAAACGCAGACTCTCCGCAGCCAAAGTTGTTTGCGCACAGCGTCGCCTCCGTTCGGTACGTCTCGTCCGTGCTCGTCTACTCCTGCAAGTGAAGTTGAGGTTCCATCCTCCGGCTGAGTTTTTTGGGGGTTAGCGTTGGTGTCAGATTACTGGACGTGGAAGAAAAGTTCACTTTTGCAGCTAGTCAAGGATGCAAAATAGCGTCACCGTGTGTTAGCCATGCGTCCTAGCCCATACTGTTTTATAGGCTATGGCCAATTTTCACGGGACTTAATTTGTACAATTATTTATTAAAGACTGCATGTAGCCTATCCTTCATTTAGCCTACGTGTATCACTTTATGTTCCTAAAACACGCGCGCGCGTGTGTCAGTAATACCTTTAACAAAAAAAACGACAGTCAACCACCCGTATCTCTGCTATCTACCTCGTCTAACATGCCATCGTCATAATGGATACAGCATCTCAACATCTCAACCAAAAGCATCAAGCCATGAAGACCATAAAAATGATGGTCTTATTTATCAATTAGAGTTATCAATCTGTCATTCCATATCCAGTTGGGATATTGGAAAATAATCCGTTTATGGAACCTCCTTGGCATCATGACAAGCCTGGAACAGACACACTACAGTCAAGACCAGTCAATACTTAGGTATTATAGCCCAGGTCAGAAATAATTAGACAATCTCTATCTGACCGCCTTTCACTTTTAAACCACAGGGTCCATGTCAGCCCCCCAGAGTCCAGGACATCAGTGTGTATGTATTAGGTGTGCCAGCACAAGAGCAAAAGTGAATCATAATTTCCCCATACTCCAAACCAGAGGGAATTAAATTAGCCCCAGTTCCTATAGCATATCCGGATGACTGATCTCACGTTGTGGCTCAGATTAAACAAATCCAGCTGGGTAACATGATAGCTCTTGTTATTGTACACAGAGACTTATTATCAAATAAAATGTAAAATGTAATGAATAAATTCAGAGAGTGGAAGACAACATGTGGAGCAGGTTTTAGCTGTTAACCACAAAGGGTGAGAGAAGCTAATAACTCGTATACTCCCACACATACATTAGATTGTGTGTGAGTGTTGTGAGAGTGTTTGTGTATGTGTGTGGTTATTGCTTGTATGTAGCTGTTTGTGGGAGAGCGCACATGTTCATGTGTGTTTATGCAAACAAAGGACAGAAGATGGCAAGAAAGTTTTTATTATATTTTCAGAATGACAAATCGTTATAGACATTTTTTTTTGTTTCAATACACAAGCAAATATTTATTGACAATCATTAGCTAGATGAAACCAAATAAAATCATTTATACACTTATATTTTACAGTCCATACTGTAGTTTGTCACTGTCTAAAGCAATATGCAGTAAGGTATTGCTATTTGTACAGCTAATAATTACATTTGACATGAAAAGCAAAAAATAAGTTATTTAAATACCAATTACATATACAGAATGTGCAACTTTTGTTAATCATTTCATATATGTAATTAAGATTTTGTTTTTTGTACGACTGCAAAAACAATTTGGAAGTCAGTAATTTGAACAGTTAATTCATGATCGATTAATTACATTTGTACATTGACTTGGCATTGGGAACTCAATAAAAAGATAGCTAAATACCAGTATCATCCATTCAAAACCTTTACATAACCTGAAAACAAATATCCATTTGTGGACTTTACCTAATTTAGTTTAAAAACATCTGGATTTACTTTCTAAAGTGCATTTACAGTGACAGTAATTGTTTTAATCTTTACAAAATACATATTCAATGTCGGGCCTTTATGCTCAAAGTTTCCAGCTAATGACCCAGAGCCTCTGTATGAACAGAAAAGGCATTCCAACTACCAAGTCACCACGGCAACAGCACCCTCTAGTTTATGCCACTCTGTCAAACCTATATTTTGAAATTACATAGCTGGGAGTAAATTACGTTTGATGTTTGGAGTCTCCCCCCCCAGAATGACAGATAACCCAATGATCTATGAAATCGACAGTAACCTGGGTGACCCCGATGTCATAAATAAACCACCAATGAGGTTGAAGCTCCAAAACTCTCCCTTCTAGATCTGCCATCCCCACCCCAACACCCGCCCACTTCCTCTTACGAGATAAGACATGACACTCCAGATGTGATCCTTCGCCTCTGTCAAACAGCTGTATCCCTCCCTCCCTCCCTCCCTCCCTCCCTCCCTCCCTCCCTCCCTCCCTCCCTCCCTCCCTCCCTCCCAGCATGGCATGAACTAAGGGGCTAATAGGACATGGTAACATATTAATCTGTTCATTCCTACATAGCACAGGTAAAGCAATGTAAAATGAGCTTGGATACACCCAGAGTCATATTATCTGCAACAACCAAAAAAAAGCGGATTTTAATGTGCAAATTGAACCTTGACAGATGGAACTAACATATTTGCGCACCCAAGATATGATTCGAAATCTAAAATATAATCTCAAACATTGGCTCCAATCGGCAGCTGTCTCTATGGTTACAATGACAAAGACATCCAAGATACCATTGTGGCTTTGACATTCACAAAGAAGACATAACAGATACACATCTGAAAGTATAAGATCACTTTTTGTAATTAGAATAAATTATACTGTATATTATATTGATAATATGAGAGAGATTTTGAAATTATTGTTTAAAATCTCATTTGACAGCCTTGTTTGCCCGTTTTGTGTGTTACTTGTACATTTAATTGATTAATGCCCCAAGCTGATTACAGAATGCTTTAGCTGTGGCATGTTATGCCTGGGATTAACAGTGACATTCGCAGATTAAAACAAAATTGCTTTGGCCCAACTTCATCCTCATACTGTTCTCCAACGCTTACTGACATCAAAGATGGACATGAAGCACATATGAAGCACAGGAAAAGCATTGATAAACAGTCATAAAAAATCCAACTTTAAAAAGACAAGAGTGTGCTATTTTCCTTAACGGCAGCTCTCAAGGATGTGTTCTTTTGGACCACACGGTTGTCATGGAAACCAGACCCAACCCTGCAGACACGGTCAGAGTCCGTTTTCAAAGGCATCTGATATCTGTTCTTGGCAGTCGGAGAGATCCCAGGGCGAACGCCAGTTAACGAGCGGGAACAGTCCAGAAAGATAGATAAAAAGAGGGCGCAACAAGAGACAAATTGTTCTCTTAAATCTCAAGCGTAATGGCTGTCCCGTCATCCAATCAGACGTCTCCATGAGACGTGCAAGCTGTGCTGTGGTCACTCGCACTATAAGGATTAGGATTTTGTTTCGTGTTCGTTCACAGTGGACCACTGTGCTTTCTCCAGCTGTCCGACGGCTTGTGGTACAACTGCCCTGCGGTGGAGCCGAGCCATCTTACGACTGTGGGCCTCTGTGTGCCGTCACCAGCTGGGCCTCGCTCACCAGCTTGCGGGCGTGCCTCTCGTCCCGCACGCCCGCCTCCAACACGCTGCTCTCTGTCATGGACGACACGCTCCCCAGGGTGTCATACCCTGCCTCCGTCAGGGGCGTGGCGTACATAGGCAGGCCGATGGACACCAGCCAATCAGAGACGGTGGTGACGTGACCTGGGGACAGGGGCTTCCGACACATCTCGGTCAAACCACCGAAGGGTATCTGGAAAAAAACAAGACCGTCAGGGAGAACAGACAGTCCCTTTAGGGATTAGGGTCAGTCTGGTTCCGTGGTACAGTCCCTTTAAGGGTTAGGGTCAGTCTGGTTCCGTGGTACAGTCCCTTTAAGGGTTAGGGTCAGTCTGGTTCCGTGGTACAGTCCCTTTAAGGGTTAGGGTCAGTCTGGTTCCGTGGTTATGGTTAGGGGACGTGGAGGAGACTCACGGCCATGCGGTGCTGCTTGCGGAGCTGCTTGACCCGGACCAGGTCCAGGCTGGAGGCCACCTCCTTCACCGGCTGATCCAGGTCCTCTGAGTAGCGCTGAACCAGCGGCTGGGGGATCCCACAACGCCCATGCTGGAGGGAGGGACGGTGAGGGTCAGTGAAGCGTGAGGAACACATTCAAATGATACACTCATCCATTAACACAGAGTGACACACACACACACACAGGAAGTGCAGTATGTGTCGTCTAAATTGCTATCGTGTGTCTGGATGAGTTTCAGTTTAGTGCAGATGTGAACTCCAACTGGCAGCTTTTCCAAACTGTGAAACCCATGGCAACCGTGGTCTGGAGTGTATCAATATTGCTATGCAGTGAAACATTACTGTACAGACATTCAACAACAATCAGAGGGTTGTCTTTGTTTTCATCAGACTGGGAGTAGCCCATATCACAATCTCCACTTCACTTTTCTCTCTCCGCTTCTAGAAAGTGTCAGCTACTTTGTAGAGACTGGTAAGTCAGAAACCTAAACACTGAACTGTATATAAACTCTTGGGGCGCTGACTGTCAACTTTACTCACAACAAGAACCGCATGTTTGGTAGCGGTCAGAAACAGAGCAGGCGGAGGAGGCCACTGCCTTTATGTGGCTGTTTGGACATGATGAGGAATGAGAGGCCCAGATTCTGATGTTTATAGGCAAATGAAGCAGACTCGTAATGTGGAATAACAAGTCCACACTTAACAACCGTAGGCTTCGAAATGAGGCGACATCCAATAACAGACAACAACTAGACTGTTGTGTCTTGTTCAGGGAAAAAGGGACGAAGAGAGAAAGAGAGAGAAAGAAAGAGAGAGGGAGAGAGAAGATGGATTGGGAGCAGCAGGATAGAGATCACATGAGTAATCTGTCAGAATTAGATTAAGTGCCTTGCATGCAGAAAAACAACTCCAGACACCTAGAACTACGTCCAGGAGCTGGCCAGCCCTGGCGAGCTAAACCAGACGAGGCTGGAGGCTGGAGGGAGGAGGAGGGCTGGAGGTGAGGAGGTAACATGGAGGCCCTGAGATGAAGAGGGAATGGCAGCTGAAGGAAAGGATGAGAGGTGAGGAGGAGAGGAGGGCTGCAGGATAGAATGCGAATAAATGGACTGGAAGTCCAGGTGTCCTGTTTGACTTTTCCCTTTCCTGCAGCCAGGGAAAATAGGACTCGGGCCTAACAAGATGATCAGGCCACAGGACTAGCAAGCCACAAGACACAGAGATGGCTATAACATGGGTTGGAAATGGGTAATGAGGAATTTACCCAACGTGAAAGGAATGCTATTTTATTTAAAATAAAATGTGTGTTCAAATTTTGTGTTTATTGATTTACATTTTCTCCAGTTACAGCACCCCTACTGGTGTAGCAGACTCCCTTCAGAACACACTGAAACTCAGAGCCAATTCTGTCTGTGGTCTCCATTACATATGTCTAACCTCTGCACCAGCCATCAGAGCATGTGCCTGTGTGTGTGTGAGAGAGAATGTGTATGTGTGGTTAACCTGGCAGTGTGGGGGTTTCATTTTTAAAGGGGTATCAGAGGGTCTAGGCCCAGGCCTGTAAACTTAACAGACTGCACCACACTGCAATGCCCACAAAAGGCTTACCCTCATATAGAGTCTCACACACACACACACACACACACACACACACACACACACACACACACACACACACACACACACACACACACACACACACGCACGCACACACACTCACACACACATAGCTTTCCTTTTTAATATTGAAGCAAGCCAATGCTATTGTTGGCACAGAATACTGTTATGACTGAGTCAAGTAGGGCATGTTAGAACTCAAACGCAAAACGCAGAGGTTACAGAGGAGACAAAACACAGCTTAGGAGTGTTTCTTACACCTTTAATACGGAAAGTTCCTACATGTGTGCACCTAGTCGACGAGGAGGTGGTGACTGACCTTGTCGGAGTAGGGCTCCTCCGTCAGGTCGATGCCCTCAGCCTCCAGCCTCTGCTCCAGGACGGTGGGCAGGTCCACCGCCATCTTGGCGTGGGACGCCTTCCTGGCCACGGCAACCTTGCCAGCGGGCAAGTGGGACAGCCAGGGAGGGGGCATGGCGGGGGCAGAGTCTTCTTCTTCTGCTGAAGCTGTGGAACTGGTGGAGGGGCTGGCAGGAGTGCTGCTGGAAGGGTTCTTTGTTGGCAGGGAGGGGGCACTGGGGCTGCCGATGACTGGGCTAGGGGGGTGGGAGCTGGAGAGGGAGTGGGTAGGAGAAGGGGAGGCGGGTGTGGAAAGGGGTGGGTGGCGGAGGCCGTTGGCGAGGCGTTCCTTGGATTTCTTCATAGGTACGGGTGGGGGCACGGGGGGCTTCTTAGGGTGGGTCCGGAGGCTCCTCTCCCCGCCTGGGGAGGCCTCAGAAGGGCTGGGGCTAGAGAGGGGCTCTGGAGCCTGGGGGGCAGGGCTAGCGGGGCAGGGGGGCCAGAGGGGAAGTTGGGAGGGCACAGTCGGGCGATCGGCAAACCTTTTTGGGCTAACCGCAGGACCTCCACTTTGGGCCGGAGGACCCAGGGGGGGCTTCACTGGGCTGCCGCTCACCGACTTCACCACTCCCTTGTCAGGCTTAAGATCAGGACTGTGGTCCTTCTTCTGGTCAAACCCCTGTTCCCAATGGAGGTCCCCCAGGGAGTGAGAGCGTTTCCAGGCCTGCGGTCCGGATGTCTGTGGGGGCCCATCCAGCTCCTCACAGCTGCGGCTGGCCGGGATGGGGGTCCGGCGGTGGCTCTTCCTCAGCCCCAGCAGACTGAAACCCCGCAGGTTGGGCTTGTGGAAGAAGCCCTTGGGGAACTTGCGCTCCCTCTTGTTCTGCTGCAGGGCCTCTGTGGACTGGGTCATGGGCAGGGTGGGGTAGTCTGGGGACTGGAGTCCTCCTGACGACCGGCTGGAGCGAGACGTCTTCCTGCTCTTGCCTGAAACAAAGGACACACCCCCCTGCTTGATTCTAGAGTCAGGGGAAGCACTTCTAAACCTGTTGGTGGGGATATCAGACTCCTGGTGCAAGTAATGTTGGTGGGGGTATTAAACTGTTGCTGGGGTATTAGACTGTTTGTGGTGATATTAGATTGTTGGTGGGGGTATTGGATTAAAACTGAGTTTTGTTTCCCCCCAATAGGAATTTGACTGTTTAGACTCCAAACAGTGAGAGAAGGGAGCCATGAGCACACAGTGATCCTGCACGTCATCCAGTCTGGGATCAGTCTATGTAATAATAAGACTTCAGACTGCAGTTACCTATACAGACTGACTCTAAAGACAAAGACAGTCTTACGCTGGCCCACCATCTCTCTCAGCTTATACACACACAGATGGAAACACACAGTAATGTATGGGCTGGGCTCAGCTCTGTGGTGGGCTACACTCTATGAACAGCCTGATGACATCATCTACTTTGGGCTTTGAAGTGTGCCGAGTTATCACTTTTCTTATTTCTTTGGAGAGCTTTCATTAAGAGCGCAGGATTGTGGTCGGTGTTTCTAATTCACTGGCTATTGATGTCTGCCGTGATAATATTTCAGTTTTTTAATAAAGCTCACAACTGCCATCCAGACTTGAATGATTAAAAACAACTTGGTGTTGAAGTCTCAGGGGACACAAATATAATCAAATATTGAACATAGAAGAAAGAATCTCTTGGAAACAATCCTTTCACTGTCTATCATTTGAATTGGCACTGAGTGAAATATGGGATGCTTTTCATTAAACAGAGACATAAGGAACCTCAGTCTGGATGGCTCATCTTTGATACAATTTACATTCTGATGGAAGTGATCATCACTCAACAAAACTGATAACCCCATCAATATAACCCATTTCCATAAAGAAACTGTTGAACCTGTGGTGTGGTGTACTTCCGAGACAGCACAAATACAATAGTTTAGTACTGGAATGTGAGGGACAGACATGTAATAGTTGTGAAGACTGCACATGATGAAGCAGGATGTGTGTGACTGGGACACGGGATCAGATCCATGTAGGAGACGATGGCCTACAGTGTGCCTACGCCATAGGGAATGGAAATAGAAACTGATCAAAAAATGCTGAATGTTATGCTGCTGGTGAGGAGTGATGAAGAAAAGAGACACACAGGAAAAGAAAGATAGATTTGAAAGAAACAAAGCAGGCCGAAGATGTTCTGTTACTGAAGCTGTTTATTCCACAACTCACATCTCTACCGAGGCAGATAGATTGCACGTTTTTAACAGTATGAGACACACAGACAAACACACACAGACACAAACTCGGACACACACACGCACATTAAACAGGTGGGAATCAGTCATTTGACTGACACTCACTGAGGAAGTTATGACAAGAGAAGTTATGACAGCTATGGTTTATGAATTATGACACAGAAAGATGGCCCAACAGTGTAGAGGAATAAAGCACAGCCTTGGGGGAGTCTCAAATATACACAAGTAGCTTCAAATCTAACAAATATCTAAATACAAGGATAGCATGTAATGCTATTGTATCCATTACAGTTCAAATATTTAAAGATTTTTTTTCTTCTCAAAGTTGTTTAGGCACGTACGATCATTTGTGCAACATGGTCACTACGAAAATAAATATGATAAATGTTACAATTTGAACAAACTGAAATGGCATGGACAAAGAACGCCCTGGCAATGGGAGAATCAGAACATGATCACATGATCACATGATCAGCATCAAAGTTTTTTCCACTCATGCATTTCTACCCACCGCATTTGGAACCATTCCAATTAGTAACACATGGCCTGCCCATGTCCTAATGTCCCAGAGACTCATACCGCTTCACAACACCTTTCAACAGAAGAACTCTCTGACTGAGCAGTGCTCTGTCTCCCCCTCCTGAATCAGGAGCAGCTCTTGGAGCGTGAGAGGAGCAGGAGGGGGAGCAGGGGGGTCCCTGGGTCCAATGAGAGCCTGGCGAGGCTGGGTGCTAAGGGGGCTAGGTTTCAGAGGAAGAGCTCCGTGAGTTAGTGTGTGGTTGTCCCTTTGGGCCTTATAAGGCGTCGTGACCGAGGGGTGGACTAGGCCTTGCAGCCTGGGGACGAGAATGCACTCCCTTAGGATAGGGCCTCGGAAGTGATGAAAGAGAAGGCCTGGAGATGAAGAGAGTGGAGCGAAAGGGCAGAAAAAAGAAAGAAAAGTGAGTACGTTTGTGTGTGTGTGAGAGAGAGAAAGAGGTAGGTAGGTAAAGAGACATAAATGAGAGAAAAAGAAAGAGACATACATTGTCCCTCTAGTACAGTAGGAAGCAAGGGAGAGGTGGGTGGAGTTGAGGGGCGGAGAAATGCAGATGACACAGAGAGGAGGAGTTTAACTGGCTGGCGATCATCTGGAGGAGCGTTGATGGGGTAGGTAGTTAGATTGCTGAAGCATGGCAGAGGAGGTGCAGGACGAGGCCAGGAGAGAGGGAAGACTCGCAGTCACCGTAGCGCTAGGGTAGGCTAAGCTACAGCCAGGCAAGTCCAGTTAGCATTTGGCTAGGGCTAGGCTAGGCTATCATTACCATTTTCCAGGTTCTCATTGCTCTCGTAGCATCCTGAATCACGGGGGGAGTCGCCGACTAGGCTGTGGCCCTCGGACAGCAGTTTCTCCTGGGATCCTGACAGTCCGCTTCGCTCCGGATCACTGCTGCCTGAAAACACAAACACACACGCAGCACCAATGTAACCAGGAACACTGACACGGTGCTCCCAAAGTCACATGACACGGATACGTCGCCCAGGATCGAGGCTACGACCCCCCGCCGGGCTTCCTCACGGGTCTGTGCTCACTGTCATACTCCTGCAGCAGCTCCACGGCGGTCATCAGCACGGCGCGATGCTGGGGGTCCCGGATGTTCAGCTCGTCCAGGTCCTCCTCCTCCAGCAGCTTGAAGGTGTCCAGGTCCTCGTAGCCGTTGAACAGGAAGGTGGGCATGTGCTCCTGGAGGGGACAGGGTCACCATCAGGAAGGGTTCTCCCGTGTTACAGGCTGACTATCAAGTCCTGACCCTACATAGCTTCTGTTCAAATGTGTGAGCAGAGGGTTCCTTTTGGGTTCTTTAGGCTGATTCAAGGTCAGTTATCTCTACCTGACATCTGACTCTGACATACTATAATCTAGAGAGAAATAGACCTGAGCTGGGGCCAGCCAGTAACTCTCAAGAAGGTCAATATGAACCACTGTTGATGAGCAACTGAAGCTCAGACAAGGCTGATATTTTCTTGTTACTACAGCAACACAATGAAGAAGGGTGAAGACAGGGATGAGGGTGGGGACACGCCCTACTCCACGTCTCAACCACATGAGACAAGGATACACACACACACACACACACACACACACACACACACACACACACACACACACACACAGCTAGTCATCATGTAGCGAAATATCTATCCCACAGCAACTCCCAGTCTACAATGCTGATCTAATGTGTCTCTGACTGGTCAAAACTAAAATTATCATGTCACCCAATCACACTTGGCTGCCACCTAAATGATAGATGGTGGTTGGGTGCTTTTTGAAATTGTGGGGGACCCCCACTTGTGGCATAACACACAGACATGGAGTGACCAACGCAGACTGTTAATCAGCATGCTGGGAAATTGTGTCTTTTTCAGTCTGAGATAATAGAGTTGGTGCTGAGATCCCTATTGACTAAGGAAAGGGAGACTGCAGAGGTGACCACAGACACCAACAGCAGCTATGTTAACATCTATGTGGGCTATAACTCCACATTTCCACATGTCCACATGTTTACACAAGTAAAAAAAATATGAATTTCAAGCAAATACAGAAAAATCTGAAAAAAGACACAGAATATTGATTTATCATGGGACAGACCAGGCAAGCCAAAACACCTGAGGGTAAAAATACTCATACAGTTAGCGATTTGTAACGGGTGGTTCTGGGAAATAGTGTTTAGTCTACCTGCCTGCTACATGTGGTGGCTGTTTGTCAGGTGAAAGCTACGTATGTGCTGAGTGACATGTCAATGGTTTCCAGACACACATGGACAGATAGCTCTCCCAAGAAGGCCCTGAGGGCTGTAATAACGTAATTGACCAAACCCTCCCAACCATATAACGATATGGCTGAAACTGTCATGTCCTTGGGAAGTACAGGATTTAGACATTCAGTTGCATGGTCTCTAATCACGGAGCTCCACTTGGATGGGCTGGCCACCGACACAGCCCACCTATGAGTCTCTCTCCTTGGGGCAGCTAGGCTAGCCAGCAGGGGTGTGTTCTGGAGATTGGGGCCACATTTAGCTTAATTGAAGGGTTGGTTACGGTGTGATATGTATATGTGGGAGTGAGGTATTTGTGTATGTTCTTTGCTGTCTGTACTTTGTGAGTGCTCATGCATGTAGAAAAACATTATTCACACGTACAGTACATACACACGTGTGTGTGTGCGTGTGTGGGCATGCGTGCGTGTGGGCATGCGTGTGTGTGTTCACCTTGAGGTTTATGCGGTCCAGCAGCTCCTCGACAGAGCTGGGTTTGGGAGGGCGGCCCTTCCTCCTCCTCCTCACCGCTCTCTTAGGCTTCTCCTCTTCCTCGCTCAGCACGTCCACGTAGATGAACTTGAAGGTGCCCACCTTGTTGTTCAGCAGGCCCATCCAGGTACCCATGGGAGGCTTGCTGATGATGTCGATCACATCTCCTCTCTGGGAGACCAGAGAGAGAGGGAAAGACCAGAGAGAAAGGAATAGAAAGAGTGTGAGAAAGTTGTAAAAGATGTCTCAGTCAGCAATTAAATAAATAAAACAATATTTAAATGTCAAATGCAAGAAGAAAACACCACAAGCTGAGAAATGTCTCTAACGGATGTGTGTTCAAGATAAGATGAGTTTCTGTGGTGTTATCTTGTGTGCGTGTGGCATCTTCAGTTTCAGTGAGACTGTCACAGGGATAATAGTGTGTGTACCCGTGTGAAAACGTGTCTAGAAGTGCTGGTGTGTACCTTCAGTTTGAGTGAGTCGGAGTCGTAGGGGCTGGGGGTGAAGTCTGTGTGGACCCTGGCTCGGCCACAGAAGGGGCCTCTGTACGGAGGCTCCTCGTCATCCCCGTCCTCAGACTTCACACTCTCTCTGTTACTGGCCGACGAGTCTGTGGTGCTCACCGTCTGACCACCTGGAATAACCATGACCACACCATGACCAGGCTGGCCACTTCATGACCACATGCGGTCAACAGGTGACACGGGCTACACATGATGTCATGTTACAGATGATTCACAGTATATACTGTATATTATTTGAATGTGTGAGGGGTGGAGAGGTTTCGATACAATAAAGTCTCTAACACTACCAGACAGGGTTAAATATAAAGTTCATTGGAATGACAAATTGTTATACAAGGCAGTGTGGAGATTGGAATAAAATGCAATGACAGCGCCCTCTTGTGGTCAAACATCAGATAGTGCTTTTCATCTGACCACCCCAGTAAAAGGTGTGAATTCACTTTTTTACAGTGTTACAGTTAGGCATGAGCCCGATGGTGAATGAATACACGCACAGTCACGTACACACGCACACACTTACTCATGGAGCTCTGTCCACTAAGGGAGCTACGGAGACTCTCCACAGACCCTCCTGCCTTCAGCTTGGGCTTCTCCAGGGAGTCTGTGTCTGGCTGGGGGGACTGGGGGGAGCTTGGGGCCCCGTCAGGACTGGACTGGAGACGAGGACGACGTGAGGGACAGAGAGAGGAGGGTGGCAGGAGGGGCGGGACAAAGATAGATGTAGGAGAGGAGGGAAAGAAAGGGGAGAGGGGTGCACAGACAGTGGAGACAGGGAGAACATTAAGGGAGAGAGATAGATAGAAGAGAGCGCAGGAAGATAGATAGGTGGATAGATAAGAAAGTGAGAGGGAGGGAGTGAAAGTGAGGACAGATGAAATAAATGGGTGGTAGAAATTATGGAAGAGGAGCAGGAGGGCGAGAAACCATAACAGGAGGTTAGTATAATTCACAGAAACTCCATGATTCACTGTGATCGTTCATCCACCCCCTCGTGGACTGGCTACATGACACACTCCACTGCACCACCAGAGGGCACTGTGTCCTACAGGACAGCCAGTGAGGAGGCCGTCTGGTGCGACAGGACATTTACAGCCTCTGTGGCTGCCAAAATTGTTCAAAGCAACATAACCATGACTTCTCCCATCATTGAGCGTATTGAGGCTGCCATTGTGAGAGCGGTTTTTCCCAGTGGGAGTGTGTGTGGATGGGTAGGTCTGGAGGTCAGGACACACCTAGAGGCTGCAAAGGCCAAAGATCCAGCCTCTGGGCCGTAGGAAAAAGGCCCATGTGAATTAGACCGCGAGTCCACTAGTGTGTTTGTGAATGCTGATGTATATGAGCCAAGTTAATACACACACAATGATACGCTTCACTGCATGATCTCGGTGACTTCAACACAGACACACACAGACACACACCCCGTCAGCCCCGGAGGGACCGACATTGAGAGGGGGGACAGCTGTGTCTGAGGTGTGTGTGTCTCGCTCGCTCACTCTTTTTCTCTGTGTAGTTGGATGTTTATTCCGTAACCAACACAAACACACCCACGCACTCACACATACAGGGCCAGACTGCGAACAGAAACCCGGATCTTTTGTGTGTGTTTGTGTGTGTGTGTGTACCTGTTCAGACAGGGGGCTGCTGTACTTCTTGGACATGCGTTTCCTCATGGTCTCCTTGACAGACTTGACCTTCTTCCCCAGAGAAATACGAGAGGTGTTGGGAGACTTGACCACCTCACGATAGATTGCCTCCTGGTCCTTACTCTGAGGGGAGAGAGAGAGGGAGGTGATACGAGTGAGAGAGTGAGCGAGAGAGTTAGTGAAACAGGAGAGAGGCAGGGTGGAGAGGGACAGAGTGAGAGAGAGTGAGAGGCAAGGAAAGGGATTGAGAGCAAGAGATGGGGGCGAACAAAGAGATTGAGTACATTGGGAGGTCAGTTAGCCCCACAGCACTGACCCACAACAAAGCATCCGGTACAGATACCGTACTTACATTAACCTCTGACCCGGTGCTGACAACATGGAGCGAGCGGTTAGACAGGTCGAACCCTCGAAACTACACGTCCTCTGAGAGCGGAGAGAGAAAGACAGGCAGGTCGAGAAAGAACGAGGAAAGAGAGAGAACAGAGAACATCAGTCTGATTTCAAGTGACATCTTGTCCACATTCTTGCTCAGTAGGAGTCAGATCACAGATGATTCATGCTTAGCACCACAATGGCAGCAGTCAGACCGCATGTATGGATTATGTATGGAGCTGCTGGGTGATTGGTGGTCAGTCTGCAAGTGAAATAACTATGTAATGGTATGATCTCATAAGGGTCTACAGGAAATAAATATGATGTCACATGAAAAATTTATATGGAAGCCTCTTATAGCAAGTTAGTGTGAAGTCATCGTTAAAGGAAGGTTCGGCTGGTTAGCTCGTCCTGGAGAGATGCAGTTATTGTTGTTGCATGGTTGGGTTATGTTAATTAAACCTCTAAAGCCATGGGGACTTTATTATTATGTTAAAGAAATCATGTGAGATCATTAGGTTTGATGTGGTCAAGCTGGAGCCCAACATTAAGTACCTTTATGAGGGTAGTAAACACACGCACGCGTGCACACACACTCACACACTACGCCCAACCCAAGTACAATACTCTGGTGTTGGCTATTAGGGGTTATTTAGGATGGAAACACACACATTTTCTGGGTGCATCAACAGAGCCTGTTTTACAGAGAGTGTGGCAGAGAGCAAAGTCTTAAGGAACATTATTATGCTTAGAGGTTGTAGAGACATCACGGAGGGGGGCTTCTTCAGTGCGTAGTGTGTCTTTGACAGGGTCATGGCAGCTGGGGGTTCCTTATCGGATCTCTCCAGTAACGTGATTTCCAAGGGGAGAGAACTGATATAAGGTGAGCGAAGTCACAAGATGGAAGATAAGGGTCCTGAGTAGAGGAGAGGTGGATCATCTGATCACTGACCTGCCTTTGACCTCCAGCCACCTCACACACACACGGAAGTGAACACACGCATACACACACATCTACACCTACACACAGCGCTAAAGAGCAGCCCCTAATTTAATCTAATCCTAATAGGGCATCTCTAATGATCTAGAAGGTTCCAGGAACTGCGGCCTCAGATTCATCCTGTGATTGGGTCACGCTGGGAACAGTCCTTATTTACAGTAACAGGGTACTATTAGACTAAATAGAACTCTGGTTGCTAGCCCCACACAACCGTGTCACACGGAGATTCCAAGGAAAGCTGCTGTTTGGAGAACGACTGCAGAGGCATCCAAAAGGAAGGCTGGAGATGAGTTCTACAGTGATGTTCAATGGAATGGCAACAGGTCTTCCACAGAACAGGTGCAAAAAGAGAAAAAAAAAAGGAAAAAACTTCTAAAGAAAAAAAAAGGAAACATCCGTGACATCTGTAAATATGACTTGAGTATGGAGGCACACGGACAAAAGTACCATCAAAAACGGATGGACAAAAATGTTTATGGATGAGGTTGTGTACTGATGTGACGGGTACGAGCCAGTGTTGACTCAGGCTTCCTCAGGGCTGCAGAATAGGTATTTCTACTGTACCTTTTGTAACGAGTTAATACTGAACGATTTCATGAGTTAATTAATGCTTGTTTTGTAAAAGACTGTATCATCCTTATTACTATTAGTAAATGTCTCCTCCCACTGCTCTGCTGTTCTCTCCTCTTTTTGTATTTTCTGATTCCTCTTTCTCTCTGTCTCCACCCTTTAAACCCCTCCTAGTTTCAGAGGCCGAGTGCTGTGACCCGTCAGAACCCTGGTTCTTCCCCTCCTTCAGTTCTGTCACAGTGGACTTGTTCAGTCCCTGGGCCCAACCGGGGCTAACGTTGTCTAAAGGCCAGTTATACAACACTCTTCTTTTCACACACTTGCCCTGTGACAAGGACACAGTCCTCGACAGTGGATTGAAAACGTACAAACTTAAGCACAAGGATTTGATCAAGCATCTGCTCTATAGAGCTATTCTGCAGCCTTGAGGCGAAGCCGGTCCTCCTGACCAGATGAGGGAGCTGTCTCCACCCCGCCATACTAACTCACAGACTTCTGCTGGATGCGCAACAGCACGCGCTTGGTACAGCGGTCCACGCTAGCCGCCCACTTCCTGTCCGCCTCCCTGTCCTCCTCCAATAGGCAGCGGCGCTCTGCGCGGCTGAGCGTGACGGGCCGCACCAGCTGGGGCCCAGTTAAGATGGCCGTAGAGGCTGCGCTCCACCACGTAGGTGATGTTCAGCTCGCTGACCGCCGTGCGACCACGGAGACGGCGAGAGGGGAAGGCCCAGCTCCCACAGCCTACCCCACCGCCCCTGAACCCGCACCTTTGGCCTTGGCGAGGTCGCAGCGGGCGGGGGACGGGGAGGGCGAGGAGGGCTGGGTCGGGGGTCTTGGCGATGCACGGGAACGCTGGTAGAGGAGGTGCTTGGTGGAGTAGGCGTAGTTGGGGTCTGGCTTCTTGTGGGTCCAGCTGCCCTGCTGGTGGTGCTGTTGCCGGGAGGATTTGGGGCTTCCCTGGGCGTCGTCCAGGGACACCAGGAGGTGGGACTGAGGGTGTGGTTTAGGGCGGGGCTTAGTGAGGCCGTAGAAGGCGTAGAGGCTCTCGTTGCTACTTACCCCATGGGAGAGGGAGCTGAGGGCCTTGCGCATCTCTCCCTCCGTCATGGAGCGGGACACCTTCCCCTCGTCCTCTGCCGCGCACACCCTCCAGCTCAGAGAAGGAGGACCCGCTGCCCCCGCCCCCACGGCCCCGCCGCCCCCAGGACCCCCACAGCCCACGGGGGGCCCTCCGGGGGGGTCTGATCAGGCCGTGGGTGCTGGAGGACTTGCTGAAGGTCTTCACCAGCTTGTGTCCGGACCAGGTGTCCAGGCTGCTGGAGGAGGGGGAGGTGGTCAGGCTGTCGCTGTCCCCGTCAAGGGAGAGCTGGTCCTGGGCCAGGGAGGACAGCGAGGCGTCCTGGGGCACCGAGGGCTTCTTCAGGACCCCGGTGTACAGGGCTGTGTTGTCCTCGCAGGTGGGCGACGCCTCCAGACTCAAGGAATCTGCGGGTAGAGACGAGGGCCGTTTGGATCATTCTCACCTTGGAGTCAAGGGTCATGCATCCCGGATGGTTGGATTCGTGGCGCGCTCCGTACCTTCAGAGCCGTGCCTCTTTCCCTCGTCCACCTTTATGAGCTTCTTGCGGACGCGGCGTGTGGAGTTGACCAGCTTGTGGAGGCGCTTGAACTTCACCGAGTCCTCC
Source organism: Osmerus eperlanus (assembly GCF_963692335.1). Lineage (NCBI taxonomy): Eukaryota > Metazoa > Chordata > Actinopteri > Osmeriformes > Osmeridae > Osmerus > Osmerus eperlanus. Next base: position 7,246,241 of record NC_085025.1, read on the forward strand.
GACTGCTCGTCATCTGACTGCTCACGCGACTGAGGTAGAGAGACAGAGAGAGGTAGAGAGAGGGAGGGAGAGAGAGAGAGGGAGAGAGAGGGGGAGGGAGAGGGGGAGGGAGAGAGAGAGATAGAGAGAGACAGAAGAGAGAGAGAGAGAGAGAGAGAGACAGAGAGAGAGAGAGAGAGAGAGAGAGAGAGAGAGAGAGAGAGAGAGAGAGAGAGAGAGAGAGAGAGAGAGAGAGAGAGAGGGAGATAGAGAGAGAGAGAGAGGGGGGGGGGTGGGGAGAGAGAGAGACAGATTGAGACCAGAGGGGTATCGCAGAGAAGATAAGAGGAAAGACTTTGTAATGTATCACTCACAAAGCTCAACAGATATGTTGACTCAGTTGACTCAACCGCTGTTATTCTACACACACATATGAACAAGGTTAATTTGGAATAGACACAGTTACATGAGGTCATGGATGATGGTGGGGGTTTCAGATGGATGGTCACAGTTAGTGATATGAGAACATGAAGGGTTTGGATTGGTTGAGGACGCATTGTGGGACGTGTAGCTTATACAATAAACCACACTGTATGACCTAACCAATACACAGATATGGGTTTGCAGTTAGAATGTGCTGCCTGCTGAAGAGTTGACCAGAATGTTTACTGGCTAATGGAGCCACCCGCCCCATAGAATTGATACTGCTTGGACACACAGAGGCCCATTGTGCACGAGTGAGAGAGAGTGGTAGTAGAGACAGAGTCAAACCGAGAAAAAAGAGAGAAATGGAGAGAGTAATACAGAGAGAAATAAGTCATCACCAACAGAATCATCAGCGTCTCTCCCCTCTCTCCTAGCCACGCTAACTCCGGCGCTGGCGCACACTGAGGGAGGGCTCTCACTCTCTCCGGCTCTCCTTTCTCTTCTCTTGTTTCTTTCTCTCAAGTCTGTCCTCCGTTTCCAAGTCTGCCTCTCCCTCCTCCAGTCTGTTTCTGACTCTGTTTCCTCTCTCCTCCTCCCCTCAGTTTCCTCTTCCTGTCTTTCTCTCTCTCTCTCTCTCTCTCTCTCTCTCTCTCTCTCTCTCTCTCTCTCTCTCTCTCTCTCTCTCTCTCTCTCTCTCACACACACACACTCAAACATGAAGCTGGTCTCCCCCCTCCCTGGTGGCGTATGGGGCTCATGTGCTATGTGATGGGTTTGGCCCAGTGGAGGTCCTGGCAGCAGCACAGTCTCTCTGGGTCCACCACCCACACTTGTTTCTCTTTCCACTGGTCTCCACGGCAACGCTGGGGCTGGTCACAGGCAGCTGCCCCCACGGCCAAGGCTGACTGCATCACACACACACACACACACACACACACACACACACACACACACACAGTGTCCACGTGCACAGATACACACCCATGGAGCCTTCAGCTCTGCCTAACTCTCCACCTGACACAACCCTGTGCTGCAGCCCCCGTGGTGGAGAGAATGTGTGTGTGTGTGTGCACAGTAGGGGGTGATGTTCTGAGATTAGCAGTGGACCACAGTAGACCACAGATGCTAGGTCTACCCTCGGTTCTCCAGGAGGGAACCTATATGACTAGGGCCTATCTACAATCCCTTGTGTGTGTGGCACCATGGGAGCTGCAGATTACCCATAAATCCCTCTTCCGTCCGCCCCCCTCACCTCACCAGTCTCTTGGGTGTGAGCTCTGCACGCCATTCGTCTGTTAACAGGACCTGGCCAGGACCGGAGAGCATTCATTTGACTTCTGACCTCTCAGCTTGTAGAGAAGAACCCTCCACTTTCTCTCACACACACGCACGCACGCGCGCACGCACGCACGCACGCACGCACACACACACACACACACACACACACACACACACACAGTACCCCCAGCCTCTCTCATTTCAAGTAAACACATCTGGCTGGAACAGCCCTCCTCCAGTCTCC
>NC_085025.1:7248367-7269918 GCF_963692335.1 Osmerus eperlanus
CCTCCGTTTCCAAGTCTGCCTCTCCCTCCTCCAGTCTGTTTCTGACTCTGTTTCCTCTCTCCTCCTCCCTCAGTTTCCTCTTCCTGTCTTTCTTTCTTTCTTTCTCTCTCTCTCTCTCTCTCTCTCTCTCTCTCTCTCTCTCTCTCTCTCTCTCTCTCTCTCTCTCTCTCTCTCTCTCTCTCTCTCTCTCACACACACACACACACTCAAACATGAAGCTGGTCTCCCCCCTCCCTGGTGGCGTATGGGGCTCATGTGCTATGTGATGGGTTTGGCCCAGTGGAGGTCCTGGCAGCAGCACAGTCTCTCTGGGTCCACCACCCACACTTGTTTCTCTTTCCACTGGTCTCCACGGCAACGCTGGGGCTGGTCACAGGCAGCTGCCCCCACGGCCAAGGCTGACTGCATCACACACACACACACACACACACACACACAGTGTCCACGTGCACAGATACACACCCATGGATGGAGCCTTCAGCTCTGCCTAACTCTCCACCTGACACAACCCTGTGCTGCAGCCCCGTGGTGGAGAGAATGTGTGTGTGTGTGTGCACAGTAGGGGTGATGTTCTGAGATTAGCAGTGGACCACAGTAGACCACAGATGCTAGGTCTACCCTCGGTTCTCCAGGAGGGAACCTATATGACTAGGGCCTATCTACAATCCCTTGTGTGTGTGGCACCATGGGAGCTGCAGATTACCCATAAATCCCTCTTCCGTCCGCCCCCCTCACCTCACCAGTCTTTTGGGTGTGAGCTCTGCACGCCATTCGTCTGTTAACAGGACCTGGCCAGGACCGGAGAGCATTCATTTGACTTCTGACCTCTCAGCTTGTAGAGAAGAACCCTCCACTTTCTCTCACACACACGCACGCACGCACGCACACACACACACACACACACACACACACACACACACACACACACACACACACACACACACACACACACACACACACACACACACACACACACACAGTACCCCCAGCCTCTCTCATTTCAAGTAAACACATCTGGCTGGAACAGCCCTCCTCCAGTCTCCACTGGCTCCCGAGGGCTCCGAGCATTGAGGCTTAGAGACCCTTAACACTAACAACAGCTCTGAGTGGAAGACAGCAGAGACACAGGAGAGGAGTCAGGAGAGAGGAGAGAAGAGAGGAGTCATGAGAGAAGAGAGGAGTCAGGAGAGAAGAGAGGAGTCAGGAGAGAGGAGTCAGGAGAGAAGAGAGGAGTCAGGAGAGAGGAGTCAGGAGAGAGGAGAGGAGTCATGAGAGAGGAGTCAGGAGAGAAGAGTCAGGAGAGAAGAGAGGAGTCAGGAGAGAAGAGACAGAAGAAAGGAAACAGGAAAGAGGAGACAGGAAAGAGGAGTCAGGAGAGAAGAGAGGAGTCAGGAGAGAAGAGACAGAAGAAAGGAAACAGGAAAGAGGAGACAGGAAAGAGGAGTCAGGAGAGAAGAGAGGAGTCAGGAGAGAAGAGACAGAAGAAAGGAAACAGGAAAGAGGAGACAGGAAAGAGGGAGTCAGGAGATAGGAGGTGACAGGAACCCTGGTCCTGAGACTAAGCCTCTAGGGACATGTGACAATCAAACAACTGTGAAAAGCTGCTAACTGCAGTCCAAACAAAGGGAGTCAGGTGGGTGAGTGGTTAGGGAATCGGGCTAGTAATCCAAAGGTTGCCAGTTCGTGCCAAATGACTTTGTGAGTAGGGTGCAAGGCACTTCACCCTACTTGCCTCGGGGGGAATGTCCCTGTACTTACTGTATGTCGCTCTGGATACGAGCGTCTGCTAAATGACTAAATGTAAATGTAAACAAGAGGGACCATGTCACAGAGGTCACAGCCATGGAGATGACCCCTGGCCAACGCACACACATGTGCATGCACATACAAAGAAAACAGCATTCCTGCTCCAGTTTCTAGTCTTGCTGGGTATACTGTACAGTGCAGAGCATAATGATGTGGTATAGTTCTCCTGAAAACCAAGTCATAACTGCTCTGATAAATCACAGCAAACCTGAACTGAGAAGTAGCTACCGACCACTAACATCCCACACACCCAGATCTCCATAGAAACACAGAACTCTCTATATAAACACAGGTCCCTCTATTCTGCAGACACCCAGCAACCAGTGGAACCTAATTCAGCATGCTTACCAGCTGTGTGTGATGTTACTCACCTCGTTAGACTGGATGTCTAGTCTGGTAACAGCATATCCACCGAGAAGTATTCAGAGTCTCACACACACACACAGACGGTCCCTAACAAAGTTGATAACGCGACACACACACACTCAAAGATGCACGCACTCTCTTGCGGCCAGTAGGTAAGCACAGCTCTATAGAAGGAGAGATCGGAGAGTGTGTGTGTGTTGGAGCAGGACGCCAGTGGTGTGGTGGGGCAGCAGAGAAAAGGCATGTTGTGCCTGGAGAACAATCCCAGCGTTTCAGCGCCCCCCCCCCCCCCCCCCCAGACCCTACTCTGGCCCCCACCACTGTAACGACCAGCCCTGGAATGTAGGCTCTGATCTGAGAGAGAGAACGAGAGAGAGAGGCAGAGAGGGAAGGGTGAGGAAGAGCGAGCGAGCCAAAAGAGGATGGATTGTAAGACAGAGGAAGCACAGAGATGCGTGTGCATACATACGGACACACACACATACACACACAACCATTGACCACTGGAAAGATGGAGGGGGGACCTAATTCCATTTCTAAGAGGGGAACTTTACACCCCCCCTCCCCCTAACCCCCCGCCCCCCTCCAGGGCCCTCAGACATTTCCTGAAGAGGTCCAAGGGAGGAGGGAGGGAGTGAGGGATCTTTGTCCTCCTCTCTTCCTCTGGTGGACGTGTGCTAGCAGCCCCCGAAGACAAGCCAACTGTTCCTCTGAACAATACACTTCAGTCATCCCTTTATCCTCTCTCTCTCTCTCTCTCTCTCTCTCTCATCTCTCTCTCTCTCTCTCTCTCTCTCTCTCTGTCTCTCTCTCTCTCTCTCTCTCTCTGTCAGTCCATTTATCTCTCTCCCAGACAGGAAGCAGAGTTGTGGTGGCTGTGGGGGCACCTCGAGGGTTAACAAGCACATCAGTGTGCCGAGGCCATGGGGCGGCCCACTCATCCACATCAAACGTGCAGAGCCAGACTGTGGTCCAGACCCGGGGCTGGAGACCACACAGTGATACCAGACCCATCACTACCACCACCCGGAAACCCAGTCCAGAGGGGAAGCTCTGTTAGCGTGCAAAAAAGTGTAGAAGTGTGTGTGCATGACTGTGTGTTTGTGTGTGTGTGTACTAACACATGCTGTCACAGATCATGCCACTGTTGGAGGAAATGTAAAATGAATATGATGAACCGGAAGTGCCGAATGTTAACATCCTGAAGGTGGAGTGTGAAGGCTGGGCCAGGGGAAGCATGGATAGATAAAGTAAATATGTTGAAATATTAGGATTTAAATGGCATTGCTGCATAAAAAGAGTGTGTGTGTGTTTATGTGTGTGTGTGTACATAGTTTTGAGAGATTACGGAGCAGGAAGCCCATCTGGACCTGGTTCTGGTCCAAAACCCTTGACCTACATCAACACACACACACGCACACACATGCACACACACACTCACACACACAGCGTATTCCTAAGCCCCCGCACACACATCACCAGAACCATGGATGTACATCACTTCTGGGCTCAACACAGCAGAACAGGGCTCTCTCTCCCTACGGACCACTGGGCCAGGTCCAAAACAACTTTTAACATCCTCCCAACATCCTAACCCTCCACATGCTGTATCCTCCCTGAGAGGAGCGCACACACACACACACACACACAATAACACACACCAGCACACACTAACCCAAACATGTACACCCTGGTGTGAGGTAACATTTAGAGGACCATGGTCTGGTCTGAGCCAAGTCACATCTTCGTCATCTTTGGTCATCTTTGGTCAACTGGGTTGATCTGAGGCCTGTCTCAGATCAACTGGTCTCTGATTAGACTGACAGCTGAAGTAAGCGTGGCAGTAATGGGTGACCACTGCAGCGTGATCCTTCTCTACGTGGACCACCAGGGATGACCCCAGATGGTCGCCTCTTTTAGACAGGAAAGAGTGCCTCAGCCTGGGCATGAGCCTCTGTCTCATCCTCCCTGGGCCAGCGATTATCCTGGTCCCACCCATGCTGATTGCTATGACCCAGCTCTGGGGATAGAGAGGGAGAGGAATGCAGGCATGCTGGGGGAGGGCATGCCTTAGTTTGGCTGAGAAGAACAGCGACAGAGAGGGAGGGAGAAAAGGAGAAAGAGACAGAGAGAGACAGAGGAGGAAGAGAAAGAGAGAGTGGAGGAAGGATGGATGGAGAGGGGAAGGGAAGAAGGGTGGGAGAGAAACAGAGAGACAGAGATGGAGTTGGACAGGAATAGGGAAAAGAGAAAGTGATGCTGATGTTACTTAAGGATGTTTAATTAGGTAAGTATCATCGCTGCCATATGAGCTGGACAAGAACATGGTGTCTGTATGAGGACACGGTCATGGTCAAAAACAATATGAGCTGAATGCACCACAAAGGAACAGGCAGGCAGAGTGATTCACTGGCCCGCCCTCGCACACATATCCAGTCAAAGATAAGACAAGTTGTAACAAACAACAGTCGTATCACATTCAAGGTTACAACGGAGACACAACAAAGATGGCCGCTCTCCTGTGAAGCTTCCTGTTTGAGTCGTTGAGGTCACTGAGACAGTCAGGGGTGAGGGGTCAGAGGTGAAGGGACAAGCGGTCAGGGGTGGAGGCTCATAGGTCAGAGCTCAAAGGAGAAGGGATGAGGGGTCAAGGGTTAAGAAGTATTTGTGTGTGTGTGTGTGTGTGTGTGTGTGTGGGTATGTATGATGTACTTACGTTGCAGTTTGAGGACTGGTTTAGATTGAGACTGGATCCGTCAGTCCACTCTGCAGTGTCAGCACTGCTGGACTGTCTGCTCTGGCTCTCATACTCCTTCAGCTACACGCACGGAGAACAAGAGTTAAGACAGAGGTCGTCCTCCTGGTACACTGGGGACAAGGTCGCTGCCTCCACACGCACACACACAGACACACACAGTCCACACATAGATTGACACACACACATACACACACACTCACACATCACTCTTCAATGCCCACACTCATTACAAGTGCACGCAGGGTAATCGAGCACATTTGCATACACAGAGTAAAACACACAACATGTTTTACATTGAACTCCAACAACAGACATAAACACAGGCCTACAAACATGGCCACCACCAACACATCACGAGTACCAGTCCACAAACACAACTGTCCACAGAGGCTGCCCATTGATTGTGGAGTCTGATTGGTTTGTTTGAGTGTCAATCACAGAGAAAGAGGGTTGATACCCAATAGTAGGCCAGAGAATTGGAAACAGGGGGCAGGAGAATAAATGTCTGCCTTGTGGAGAGCAACCTGGTGGTAGAGAACTGCAAACCAGTCAGACATGCTCTCCCACTGGAGGAGAAAAGGGGGAGGAGAGGGAGGGGAGGGACGGTAGGAAATAAATAATAGGATAACAGAGCACGAAAAGGATATAAAAAAAGAGGGAAGGAGGAGAAACGTACGATAATGAAAAACCGAAACAAATGAAAAACCAGTCACCATCTCAGGCAACAAACCCCCAGTGCATCACTCTCACCACACCAGCAGGGGGAGCTACTGAGCTACCATTTCTATCTACAGTATGTCCTGCAGCATGAACACATCCACATCCAACCGCACACACACCAACTATGAACCCCAGAAACCCCAGTATGCCACAAGAGCCTGAGCCAAGAGGCTTGGGCTGAACGTGTGTGTGTGTGTGTGTAATGGGGATAGTACATGATTATCATGTATGTGCCAGGTACATGTTAGTAGGTGTGAGTCGTTTTAGTAAGAGCTCCATCCCTGAGAGATGGAGCAGGAGGGTGGGGCGTGCTGGAGGCAGGCTGGGCCCAGGAGAGCCAGGCTGGGCCCGGGAGAGGCAGGCTGGGCCCCCGGGAGAGCCAGGCTGGGCCCAGGAGAGGCAGGCTGGGCCCAGGAGAGGCAGGCTGGGCCCAGGAGAGGCAGGCTGGGCCCAGGAGAGGCAGGCTGGGCCCGGGAGAGAGGACTGGTTCCTACCCTGGCCAGAGCCTCCTCCACCGTGATCATCTTCTCCTTCACCATCATCATCAGCTGGATACGCTCTTCATCACTCATGGTGATCTCACTGGCCACGTAGCCAATGTCCTCTCCTGCCAGGGTCAAAGGGTAAAGGTCGAAGTGAGGAAGGGGGCAAGTAGAGGAGCAGGATTTCATGTCTCAGTATTTCAAAGTTCCCTCTGTGGGGATATGGGAGGTAGATCGAGATGGTGAAGACATAGGGTAAACAAACAGAAGGATGACAGAATCAGTACTGAACCTTTCGACATCTGCCTCACGACTCCCTTCTGAGACTTCCGGAAGTTCTGCCAGAAGGATTTGTTCTTCTTCTTGTTATCCCATTTACCTGCGAGTCAGGAGAGAGAGTGGGTGTTTATGTAGAACCCTGACTGTGGAGTTAGGGCATCTGATAAAGACACAATGGGATCCTTCGGTCAGCCTTTAAGGCCATTCGGTGTGTGTCTGTGTGTGTGTGTGTGTCTGTGTGTGTGTGTGTCTCTGTGTGTGTGTGTCTCTGTGTGTGTGTGCGTAAGCCAGATCTCACACTCGTGAATTTCTAATACACATTAGACAGAGACTTGCCAGTGGGAAGGAATGCTGATCCTCACCCCTAGTTTCCTACTAAAGTGTCTATCTTTGTCCCTGGGTCACCCACAGTTCACATGCACTGCCATGGATGTGGAATGTGTGTCTGTTGAATCTTTGTACAGTGGAGTCTTATTGGTATGAATGTGACTGTGTTGTGTGTGTGTGATGTTTATGCGCGCCTCTATCCCAGTGTGTGTGTGTATGCGTGTGTGTGTAGATGACACTAACCTCCAGAGGCGTCCTCTGAGCTGGACTTGTGCAGAGACATCCTGGAAGAAGAACACAGGAGAACATTAACATCCCACAAACACACCGCAAACACACCACAAAAATACACAAGTTCATATCAAACATACCCTACTCCCTCCAACACCAACATCCCCACCATCGAACACATTCTCATCTCCATCATTGTCAAACCTCCATTTCCACACACTGAAGGATAAGTGAGGACAGGCATTTTACAAACTACATTAAATAATGTGTTTGAGAAGGGAACGGTTGTATTGGCTGTGGTATGTGTTGACCACTAGGGGGCAGTGGTGAAACACGGTAGAAGGGGAAGACAGGCTCCCGAGGATCAGGGGGAAAAGAGGAGGTGAGGAACGAGGAGGTGAGGAGAGGAGACGTGAGAGGACACGAGGAGAGGTGAGAGGATACGAGGAGAGCTGAGAGGAGGTGTGGAGAGGAGATGAGACAGGAGGTGAGGTGAGGAGGTGAGATGAGGTGAGGAAAGGAAATGAGAAAGGTGGCGAGGAGAGAGGGATTGACATGAGAGGAGGGCCAGATAGGGGTGAGAGAATTAAAGAAGAGTGGGTAGAGGAGAGATTTCTAAGAGAGCCGAGGCTGATGAAGATATGAGGATAGGATGAGTGTTGGCAGGGAAAAGGAGAGGAGCAAACGATGGGAGAGAGAAAGCCAGAGAGTAGAAACCACAGGGCAGACTCAGCCTGTTTGTGTTTCCACTTCCCTTCTGAAGATAGACAGTCACGAGGAGAGAGAGTGAGAGAGAGAGAGAGAGAGAGAGAGAGTGAGAGAGAGTGAGAGAGAGAGAGAGAGAGAGAGAGAGAGAGAGAGAGAGAGAGAGAGGGGGAGAGAGAGAGAGAGATCGCTGAGGAGAGGACATGGAAAATAACTGGATTGAGAAGCTGATGAAGTTTGCAAAACATTTTGCCTATTCCAGACGCAAATAAATGTTCCAGTCGGAGCACAGAGACACTGTCATTCAGCAAGCCCACCTCCCATTCCCTCTCTCCTCTCTCTCCTCTCGCAACCTCTCTCGTCCCTGTCTCCTGGGATGGTGAGCCAGTGAGGAGTAAACAGGCATGACCTCCTGTAGTTCAGACAGAGCAGTGTCTCGGTCACGTCTGGTTTTCACTGTCGACTTTTGGAGTGGTTTTCTACGGCAGCGTGTGTTACGTTCATATGTTACGTTAATCAAGGAATTCATCGAGACCTGACATCACACACTCCATGTGGGGGAGATATAGACCTGCCCTCCCTGCTAAAGGCATCACAGACACACACACACACATACCACACACACACACACACATAGCAAGGTGCATAGTGTCCATGCTTCACATTCCTGTCATAGACAAGCTGGCTGAGGTGTGTAGAGGTGGAGCACAAGAACCATGCCACATCTGTCTCAGCCTCCTTCACTCTGTGTGTGTGTGTGTGTGCGTGTGCGTGTGTGTGTAATGGCATGACGGCCCTCTTGGTGCTATGGGAAAGTTTACCGCCGCTTAAAGCCTGGCTGCCATGGCAACCTAATGAGATGCTAATTGAATGGAGGCATGTATGCTTGGCCCCTCCACCTTCCTATCTTCCTCTTATGTCTGTCTCTTTCTCTCTATCTCTCCTTCTATTATCCTATCCCCCTCCTTTTCTCCCTCCGTCCATTCCCCTCTATCCCTTCTCTTTCTTCCTTGCTCTCTGCCTCCCTCTCTTTCATTTACTCACTCTCCTCTTCTCTGCATCCCTCTCTCATATCCTGTCTCGGCTGCTATGCAGTGGGAGAGCCGGGGCCGGGGCTAATGCTAATAAGAAGGGGTGAGTAGTAGAGGAGCTTTCTGCAAGAGGTCTGCTCCACGCTCTATAAATTAACCTCTCTCTCTCTCTCTCTCTCTCTCTCTCTCTCTCTCTCTCTCTCTCTCTCTCTCTCTCTCTCTCTCTCTCTCTCTCTCTCTCTCTCTCTCTCTCTCTCTCTCTCTCTCTCTCTCTCTCTCTCTCTCTCTCTCTCTCTCTCTCTCTCACACACACACACACACACACACACACACACACACACACACACACACACACACACACACCACACACACACACACACACACACACACACACACACACACACACACACTCACACTCTTTAGTCAAGGAGTAGTGAATGCCGCTCTCCCCCAGGCTGTCAGTGCATGTCTTTGTATGGCTTCTTTAATTGGTTTAAATCTCGGCATGCTTCTCTACTTCAATCCTCAACAGTCATAAGTTCATAGAACTACGCTGGACTACTTATGAATCATGAGACCAGGAAGGCAGTGACCTGGGTACTAATGCTGTGTACACACACACACCTCAGCTTAATAGTCCAGTGTGGAGGCTAGAAGTAGTGTGTGGTACCGTTGTGGGGCACACAGAGAAAGAGAAACCTGGCAGTGAATCTGTAAGCAGCAGAGCAAATCAGTGAGGAGGTATCCAGTGCTCTGATTGGTGGTTTGTATATTAACCGAGTGGGTGTGGAAATGTGAGCATCTGTTGTCACTTCGTCATGGAGGGAATGCTGATGATGAAATGTATATATGGATACATGTACACGTGTGTGTGTTTTTATATGTACGTTTATGTGTGTTGTATTGTGTCTTTCATGTGTGTGCGTGTGTGTTTACGAGCCAGCCACCTGCAGCGGGCAGGACTCAGCGTTCCTGCCGGACAATGTGTTGGGTTGCCCGGTAGAGCTCAGACAGGAAGAGCAAGGAAACGACCCTGACAGGGGTCACAGTAGAGGTCAGAGGTCACGGGGATATCCTCCATGACTGGAGGGGGTGGAGAGCACACTAGAGGGTAGTCAAGAGACTGGACAGGACATGCTCAAGTATATGTTCACACGCCTCGCACACACAGACGCGCGCGCACACATGAGCGCACACACACACACCATCATAAACACAAGGTCTCCGCCTTGTTCCATGAGGGACAGGACACCTTTCCTCTGGTGAGTACAGTTATCTTGCTGCTACGCTTGTGTTCCTCCAACATGACTGTGTTGCTACAACAACCATCCATCTGCAGACACCTTTGTCATGACGTCACCATCAGCAGAACTTTGAAAACAAGCCAACAAACGCAGGTCAAACCTCTGAAAGCCCTTCAAAGAGAAGGTTTATAGATCGTTGACAGTTGGCCAACCAAGGCTTATCCCAGAGTTATTCTTCAACAAAAGTATGTCACCTCTGTTGTCCTTTCTGGCCAATAAAGACTAGTCTTTTCTCTCCACGCCAAAAGTATTGTGTCCACTAATCAATCAACCGTGACCACAGGAAGTTCCATGCTTGCACCTTCCCATTCTGTCCTGCGCTCCGAGCAGTGTTCTGTCATCGCCTCCCTGCAACGCCTCGCATGCCATGCATTATGGGAATGGTGCCTGCTTCCTGTATGGAGAGCTCCGGACGGGCATGGGTGGCATGGCCCAGGGGGTTCTGGGTAATGTCTTGTGAGGCCATTGTCTTCCAGTGTGAGGTGGTGATGGGTAGGCCGATAAAGGGGGGGGGGGGGTGGAAAGAGGGAGAAAGACAGAGAGAGAGAAAGGGGGAGAGGGCCAGTCTGTCTACCCATGATAGATGGCTGCACCAGACAACCGCTGAGCTAGGGAGCAGAGAGAATGAGGGATGTAGCATGTTGGTAAAGAATAAAAAGGAAAAAGAAGGGAAGCAATGAAAGTATAGGCGGGGGGAAAATGAAAGGAAAGAGCAGAGGCCGTGAAAAGGGGGTCAGAAGGAGAGCTGGAAGAGGAGGGGTGAGGGAGGGGCCGTGTGGGTGACAGAGAGGGAGAGGGCCGAAATGGGACACCGCCTGCCTTGGGGTGTGGGGCTCCATGGGATTTAGCGAAACGTCAGCACGGTGGCAGGGAGAGAAGGGGCAGAGAGACAGAGAGAGAAGAAGAGGGAGACAGGAAGTGTCAGGGTGAAAGAAGGGTGAAGCCAGGCCTCCCTGTCAATAAAAACCCTCCGGAATGAACCTGCTCCCTCCCTCCCCCAATATAGGGGGGCTGCATGGGGGAGTAAAGATGTGCAAATACCGAGAGAGAGAGAGAGAGAGAGAGAGAGAGAGAGAGAGAAAGAGAGAGAGAGAGAGAGAGAAAGAGAGAGAGAGAGCGAGCGAGAGATCCCTGGAAACAAAGGAGGCCCCCTCTCATTCTGAGAGGCTTCTGGGGCCTCCTCCTCCCTGCTCCTTCATCTGGTTCCTATCACCCCGGGCTCGTGTTCCTCCGCTGTGAGGAGCCGGGGAGCACGGATCACGTCTGTGGTATGTGTTCCCTCACACACACACATGGGGCTCAGCCCCCCCCCCCCCGGGAACACGTCTAAATCCCAGAGGTGGCTGGTGACACGGCGTGGTGTCTACAGTACTGTAGGGTGTTTGTTGCCCTCCTGTAGAGTGTTTGCACCCATCCCCCACCCCCCTCCAACGCCACGGGCCAGGACGCTGGTATGTCACTGGGTCTCTGCAGTGATGTCAGTCTGGGGCAGTCTTGTGACTAATGGTCATGTCCCCAGAGAAGAGTGTGTCACTGACTGGGCCATTGTGGTCTGAGAGGTGGACATTTGTTGGTCCTTCACACACACAAATCCAGCAGGACAGCCCCACCCATGTCCTGCTCAATGGACCGGGACTCAAAGACACCAGGTCGACCCTCCCTCCTTCCCTATCCTCTCTCTGTCTCTCTCTCTGTCTCTCTCTGTCTCTCTCTGTCTCTCTCTGTCTCTCTCTGTCTCTCTCTCTCTCTCTCTCTCTCATTCATTCATTCTCTATGACTCTTCAGTTCCTCCCTTCCTTTCCTCTCCCCCCTCTCCCCTCTCCTACTTTCCCCTCCTCTTCTCTCCTCACCCCTCTCTCCCCTTCCCTCCCCCCAGTGCACACAATGGCAGGAAGGAAGCCTGGAGGACCACCTGCAGAGGGAGGGGCACACAGAGGGACGTGACAGATATCCAGGTCCAGGCTTGAGCCAGGCTGTGTGTGCGTGTGTGTGTGTGGTTGTGTGTGTGTGTGTGTGGTTGTGTGTGTGTGTGTGTGTGTGGTTGTGTGGGCATGTGAGTGTCCTTCAACACTGATGACTGTCTATGTAAGCATGTCAGTGATGAAGGAGAGATGATGCATGTGACTGTACATCATGCTCAAGTGATTACGGGATGTAAGTGTGCGTGTGTGTCGTGTTGTGTGTGTCTGTGGCCATGTCTGTGTGTGCGTCCGGATGCTCGCACGTGTGTGTGTCCTCATAAGCAGAGAGAGAGTGAGGGAGAGAGAGAAGAGACATGGACGGAGAGGTTCTTACTTTCTCTCTGTCTCTGGAGTGGACATCTCACTGCTGAAGCCCAGAGACTCCTGTGGACAGAAACGGTACTGCGATCAGGCATGCACGGAAAGCTTCTGATGTCGACACGTCGAACATTCAGACAACGTGAATACCACATGTCTCTGTAAAGCTCTAATCACTTAGATGTAAGACCATGCTCTAGTCTCTGGAGGGAGGCCAGTAAGGAGTGTGTACCGTATTGTACGGAAAATAAGCCGCATCGTGTATAAGTGAGTACAAGCTGCGGCTTATTTTCCGTAAAATAAGGTTATGCTGATGTCACCACATTCTACCTCTCGGGTTTAGAGACAGTGTGGATTGTTCTGAGCTTACCTGGATCTCTGAGCGGAGCTGTAGGGAGGTGGAACTGGAGTCTACTTTGTCCTGTTAAAGAGAGGGAAAAGAGGAGAGGGGGATGGAGAGGAGGAGGGGAGGAAAAGGAGGGAGAGGTTAGATGAATGGAGAACAGACACTCGCTGGTTAACCAGACTCTAGGCTTCCGAAATAAACCGATGACAAATCACAGCATTGTAAAACACCGAAGCTCTGTTCCCAGCACTGCACCACGATGAAAAGATAGAGATGTTGGAGCATCAAGAACAAGGGGAGAAAAGGAGGGGTGACCCCGCAGGAGTGTTCACGTGTCCCGACCTGTACGTCAACACAAAAACAATCACACACGTGTGAACAGGCACACGCCTAAAACACACCCCATCTGAACAGCTGAAAACCTCACCCCTCACCTGAGCTATTCACAAACCTGCCAAACCTGTTGGTTCAGTCACCTATAGGGCACAGAGAGTGTGTGTGTGTGTGTGTGCCTGTCAGTCTGCATGTGTGTTTGAGTCCATCAGTCTGTGTGTGTAAGTGTGTGTGTGTGTGTGTGTGGTATTACCTACTTCAACACTAGATGTAGTTTGAACAACTCAACAAACAAAGCAATGGCCAGCCAGTCAGCATAGTGGGTGTCTTTCTTAGCTAGCTGGCTCCGCCCTCGTACGACAGGTCTGTCAAAGAGAAGGAACACCCCCTCTGCTGTTCACCTGCAGGGCCCTATCATCACAGCATCACCACACCTCGAATTACTCTCTCATCAATCACGACCAACATCAAGAAATCTACTCTGTCTAAAAATGATGAGAAGTATGAATTCAAGTCTGACTAGAAATATGGGTTTGAGTGTAGATCGCAGCCATGATATACATGAATTGACTATGGAGGAAAACAGTGGGGATGGTGGTGTGTCCCTGACTTGACGTGTGTGTTTGGGTGTGAGACCTCCCTGGCCCTAGACAAGTTCTTGTTGCTGTTCTCCTGCCCTGAGCCCCATCACTCAGGTCTGTTTACCCTGTCAGTGAGGTAGATTAGCAGTAGCATAATGTCTAAAACAGCTGCTGTTATTATGGCCTATCCAGACATTACTGACACACACACACTTTCGACTGAGAAGGAGGGGGAGGGAGGGAGGGAAAGAAAGAGAGAGTGAGGGAGAGAGAAAGAAATACAGAGACAGTGCAAGTAATAGAGAGAGACAGATAACCAGATAAACCAATTGGAACAACTCTCGCTGCCAAGTTAAGCCTGCTGAAGGGATGGACGGCAGACCTACAGTCCTTTATGGAAGACATGGGTTTATTTTGCAATCCAGAACCAACTGATTGTTAGCCTTTGGCTGTACATTTGCATTTTAACATAACTATCCACACATTAACCTGTAATAACTAGTATCACCAAAACATGAGACTATATAGTACAGTAGCCTGCTGTATAAAAAGTGTATTCAAAGATGTTTGCACTGGATTAAATGTTAATTGTTCTGTAACCTTTAGCAAGCCATTTTTCTGAGTGTTAAAATGTTGAAATGAAAACGTGAAGGCTGTGTGGCTTCAGTCCCCGTCTCATATTAATCCCTTTTATATTGAAACTCCCAGTAGAACAACAGCAGTAACCTCCCCATCACCTCCACAGTGGAATGTGTTACTGTAGTGAAGATAAGAAGCTAATGCTAGCAAGCTAACTGTGTTTCTGAGTACCTCAGCACCTGTTTGAGTGTTCTAGGGAAGATTCACTACATGGGAACTGCTCTTCATTCACATGAGTGCACAGTTCAGAGAACAAGTGTGCTGCCATTACACAGCCTTGAGTAAAACCAATTCACACCGAAATACACCAGCTTCCTCGTCATACTTTCAGCCTAAATCAGCTGTTGACATTCTGGTTCTGAAATGGTCTTCCTAATCTGTACAATCACATTTCCCCCTGTGTATCTATTTTACCATTTGCTACTTTAATAATGTCAGATGATAGCCCAATAATAATTTAAAAAAAGTTCACTGGATAAAAATAAGACAATATTATCCAAGGTAGTTCATTTGGAAATTCAAATGACTCAGTTCCTTTGCCTTGCTCTCTGTGGGAGGCTGATGAGGGTTGACAGTCAGTCAGTCCTGGCCTCCCAGCTCTACCCACACATGATTAGTCCAGCTGGGACTTCATGTAATGCCTCTTCATGCCAGAAGCTTTCTATGTCTTTCCTAATCACAGAGGTCATGATTCCACTCATGCATCTGCAGTACTGGACTGGGGTATGGGTGAGTAACACTGACTCTGATTGGGAAATCAAAGGTCGTCCAAAACACCCTGGACGACCTTTGACTTAACAGAAGGAAATCCCAGTGAGCATGAAGGCAGACAATCAAAGGAAGAGCTGGTGTTGGATCGTTTTTCCTACCAATGAAATCCAGTAACTGAATGACTAGACATCAGGAAGGGAAGTGAGTAGCAACTTCCTCTAAAGTGGAGGGAGACATGAAGGGAGATTTTCTGTGTGTGTGAGCATTACCATTGTGTAATGAGCATTACCATTGTGTAATGAGCATTACCATTGTGTAATGCGCATTACCATTGTGTAATGTGCATTACCATTTCCCAAATGTTATCAGGAAACAAGGAAACAGATGAGAACAACTGGCAATGGGAATAGCTGGAGAGACTTCATCAGAGCTGTCAGAACCCATTTACAGAGATTTATTACTTTGGGTTACTTAGGTGAAGCCATGGTCCTGACCAAGTCCAACGCCTTCAAATGAGTCAACATCTAACACTGTGGTTCCCTACAGGAGATAATCTGACTGTGTACCAGTGCTTCTGCCTAGCCTTTGCTAGCCAGTAGCAGCCTAGGCCTGTCTTCTGGCCTGTCTCTGCCTGTATCTGTCTGTCTGTCTGTCTGCCTGCCTGCCTGCTTGCCTGTCTGTTAGAACACTTATAGAAGTGGACAGTCCGGATGTCAGTTCTTCCGAGTGTAAATCAGGAGAGTCAGCAGAAGAGGCCAGGGGGATAAGGGACTTCCGTAAGCCAGGGAACAGGTAGAGGCCCAAGGATGTAAAACTGTTCACATGGAGGCCCGGACAGGGCTGTGTGCTGCACGGACAGTGACAGACACAGCTCTCACTGGCTCGGAGCACACCCACACACACACTGTACACATGCAAGTGCAAAAAACTGGGGCACACACACACACTCCAGCTCTGTTCCTGAGGGTGGTGTTTCATGTCCTTTGTTATCAGATCCTCTTTGATGCCCGCTCCAGGGTAAGAGGCTGATATGCCAGTCTTTCCACTGGTGTATATTTACAGGCACCATGCCCACTGACTATATAGCATCTAGTACCCCACTACCTAGCACACACACACACTTCCAGAGTCCAAACAAGACAAGAACACAAAGCAGACCTCTGTTCCACCTCCTCCTCTATTTCAGTCTCTATCTATCTCTCTCTCTCTCCATCCCTGTGAAAGAGGTAGTGAAGTAGAGAAAGAAGAAGGGAAAAGAAGGGGGTCTCAAGGAAAAGCTACTCCACATAAGGGCAGGTAAAGGTGATCCTCTGCCGGCCTTGTGGACTGCTGTGTTGGAGGCATGTCTGCAGGTGCAAGCAGGGAACTCCACAGGCAAGCTGGAAATGAAACTGATCTGTGTGTGTGTATGCAGTGTGTGATGCTGAGATCTCGCTTACACACACTCCCAGGGGGGGAGTGTTCTCCTTTACATGAACTGTTGAAACCTGTCTGAGATGCTGCCCCACTTCTCCTCAAAGGTATGCGAGTGTGTGCGTGTCTTTTGGCGTGCTTGCCTGTGTGTGTCCAGATGGGTACATATTGCGTGTGTGTGCAAGTGTGTCCTTGGTTAGTTCAGGAGGAAAGAGTCATTATTTGTTAGTTAGTATACACTTTGTTAATAGTATAGACACTTCATCTTGGCAATATGGATCTGCTCCAACTGCACTGCTTAGAAACCAAACTGACACTGCTTCTTGACATATGTGGCAAGTCTGTCTGTCATCCCCCCTGCAGAGAAGAGCCAATCAGAGGAGTGAGGCTAATGACAGTCACAATGTCTCCCCTGCAGACAGAGAACATTCTGAACAGTCTGACTAGACTTGCAAACACACAAACACACTTACCACACTAAAGAGAAAAGCCTTCCAGTCTGAATAGTCCTCAGACAGCTAAAATACACCAACACACTACCACAGCACCAACACTACCAATGTACCAAGACACTCCCATTGCCACAGCCCACTCCCTTACATTATCATTGTAGGCCAGTCACCAGCCAGGCAGTGGTGCTGGTGGTGCAGGCCCTAGCCTGATATACACCAATGAGGAAGGGATGGCAGAGTCAGACAAAAGTCAAGGACATTAAAACCACCAGGCTAGAGCAGAAACCGAAAAGCATGCACGCACGAGCACACACACATGCACGCACACGCACACACACATAAAAAAACACACACCATATGTTGGAACCACAGCCTTGGTGTTGGACTTCTTTTGAGCATGTGTGGCATGCTTTGGTTTGAGTAGGTGTGTGGCATGGTGGTGTGTGTGTGTGTGTGTGCGTGCGTGACCGGGACCAACCCAAAGTGACGGTTAAAGGAGAAACAAGAGTGTTCTGCTCAGGCCTGCTGAACGAGCTGATCCTGAAGATACCACACACACACACACACTCAGAAACAGGAGATTCTGGTCTGCAGTTGACTCCACCTCAGTCTAGAGAGACAGCCCTACGCTGCTGCTGCAGACCTATGGGTAACATTTACAAGAAAACACTCTCCGGATTATGACTAACCCCTCCATACACTGTGTGTGTGTGTGTGTGTGTGTGTACAGTGCAAGGAATTCTTAAACCAATAAACCCACATGCACTGTCATACGTTTGTCTTGGTATTCCTTCACAAATTCCTGTCTTATTAGAAATACCAGTGTCAGAGTCCTCATCCAGAACTAAGTCAAATAATAAAAGATAAACTCTGCAGTACACAGAACTTCAGCTAAATATAGTTTCAACCACTCCCAGGATTAGACCTTACATCTCACAATACAAACACACATACCAAACATAAGCCTCCCCTGATAGTCCTGTGTCTTCACTGGCACTGTCAGTCTCAACAAAGACAAAAATCAAGCCTAGAGAAACACACATCCCTCCCTCCTTGTTGTCGCTAGCTAGCGGGCTAGTGTGACCTTGTTGAACTGACCCACTTTTGAGATGAACAAGGGTGCCCCTCACCTGGGTAAATAACTCCAGCTCCTGCCTCTCCTCCCCTCCACAAACAAGCCCAGGCTCGAGTCCTGGAACCCTGCCAACCACGCCAAGCAAGGCCCTCCAGCTGCAGCAATTATGCTAACCTGGTAACATCAGGAGCTGGGGATGAGCTCAACCACACCAGAGGAGTCTAGAAAGGCCTTCCTGTCTCCTCCTGGTTGGTTTATTTACCAGGGATTAAACATGGAAGCTTCCAGACAATAGGGGAGTCTAGGGAGTCTAAGTGGTTACTGAATGTTGTGCAATCACAATAGTCAGGTACACACTTCTTTTGTGGATGACGTGCTATTGTCAAGCCCCTTGGGATATGTAAAATATTTGACATGATAAACTACAGGCTGCTTAAGGACAGACATTCCAACGGGAGATAAATGTGTACATCGTTTCTAAACATGGTGACCTACCATCCAATGGGAAAACTCCAATTGTGTTTACCTCAGTGGAGGACTGGACCTAGCCAGTCCATTCACGACTAGCCTGGAGCGATCCGTGTGCTCTGTCTCTATTACCTGCCTTCCTGGCATCTTTGAGGTTTGTTAACAAAGACAGATAGACAGGCTAACGGACAGACAGACTGGCAATGCAGAAAGGCAGACTGACTGGCATACAGGCTGAAAAACAGACATGCAAACTGTCTGCCAGACTGCTGGACAAAGACAATTACAAACAGATAAAGGCAAACATCCAAGCCAACTGTCAGTGAGACAGAAAGACTGTCAAGAAGAAGGCAGGCAGGCAGGCAGGCAGGCAGGCAGGCAGGCAGGCAGGCAGACAAACAGAACAACAAGCTACTGCAACTATTTAAATATAGGATTAGAGGCTGACGTTGCTAAGAGCAACGAGACTACACCTCCGACAGAGATGAGTCGGAGAGCGAGGGAGACACTTGAGAGAGACTCAATATGAGCTCAAGACGTTCAAAACACTTGAACGAAGTAGTCTCATCACATGCCGTATCTCCAACACATCTGTAGCGTCAACCATAACAACCTCTAGCATATTGACTATTGCTACAATACATGTGTAACCTTTAAAAAACCTACTGTCAATAACATGTTTTAAAGGGAACCTCTATGTGAATGGAGTCCAGAGTGGATCTAGTGGGGCTTAACTGTGCTGGGCCAGACTCGTCCTGCTGACAGTGGAAGCAGCCTAGTCAGCCTGGCTGTATAGGAACGCTAGGCTGCGTGATAAGAGCTAATCCATACGTCTCATTCTCTGTGGGGAAGTTTGTTTAACCCCTTTGTGTCCCCCTCCGCAGGTTTGCCCCCACAGAGCCAACACAGAGGCGGGGGGGGGGGGGGGGGGGCGGGGGGAGGAGCCAGCACAGGTCGACAGGAACGGGGGACGCAGATAGCAATCGCTAAGAGCTTCAGTCAACAGTTGGTTGTAAGGCCAGGGTGGGGTTGGGGGGGCTCCGTTCCAGGGCCCAACTTGTCAACACTTCTAAATACAACAGAAACTGACACGGTTTTAGTCAACGGGGCACTCCCCTCGGGAAAAGTAAGTATTGGTCAAATCACACAAACCCCCCCTGGAGGTTTTTTTTGTATTGTTCTGTTTGTGAAACGGAATGTCTGACAGCAGAAAAAAACGGAAGTGTTCCAAGACACAAGCCAGAAAGGAGAAACAACGGTGGAGAGGAAAAGAAAGCAAAACTGGATCGTTTATGAAATACGTGCTTGGACTTAGTGACCGCGATATGGGTGTAATTGGAGGATCATGGGCTGCGGGGAAGAGAAAGTGAAACAGGACACCAAGTGTGTTGATCCTTTGAAGCTGGACCAATGGGCTTCCTGAGAGGGGACTTTCCAACAGCAGCAGCAGCTTTGTGGTCTAGATCCAGGCCCTCAGCAGTTCCACAGACCAACAGGACCAGGCAGGCTTTCTAACCTACGGCCTCTCACAGTGTAGTCCCAGTCTTCCTATGTCTGCTGTCACGTGTATGTCATCGAACTGGGGTGCAAGGACCAGGCCGAGTCACAGCTACCTTGATCTCTGACCGCCTAGACCTCCATGCCTCAGAGGTGGACAGAGTGACCAGACAGGCCACGGCGATGAGGTGTCTCAGGGAAGGAGAGAAAAGATGAGATGAGAGAAATAAGGAGAAAAAGACAAAAGCGTTGAAATTCAAAAAAGGGATGGAGACGAAGGGGCAGAGAGAGGAGTGGTGGAGGAGAGGCTTGCATGTCCCAGAAGACCCTGATAGCCTGTAGCTATGACGACCGGGCCCTGAAAGGCCATGTCCAAGGGGGTATCGTGGGGGATTTTAAATGCCAGCCCATCAGTCTGGCCTTTGAGCAGGTCCACCTTATCTAACTGTTATTGATCTCTAGAGAGCTTCTGGAAGGGACTGGCAGGCAGCCATTCTTATTGGACACATTTCTTGTGAGACAATCATTATTTTATCTCCCCCCTCTCCTCCGTTCCCCTCCTTTCCTCTCTCTCTCTCTCTCTCTCTCTCTCTCTCTCTCTCTCTCTCTCTCTCTCTCTCTCTCTCTCTCTCTCTCTCTCTCTCTCTCTCTCTCTCTCTCTCTCTCTCTCTCTCTCTCTCTCTCTCTCTCTCTCTCTCTCTCTCTCTCTCTCTCTCTCTCTCTCTCTCTCTCTCTCTCTCTCTCTCTCTCTCTCTCTCTCTCTCTCTCTCTCTCGCCATTCCAGGTTATCATAGCTAACTGGTACTAAGGTATCTGTGACCAAGATCTCCAGAGATGCTCTAGTCTAGACACAAGCCCAGAGGGGAGCATAGTGTCGAGCAAGCTGGCATAAACAACTGACCCAAGGCTGGCTGGAGGATCTCTGCGCTGGGACAGTCTAGAAAACCTGTCTAGAAATCCCATCTTTGAAAAAAGTCATTTTGGCTGTCGTGGATTCAGTTGTTGCATAGCATCATATGATGCATCCCGTATGGGTATGGAGTGTGATGAAAAAAGTTTAACATTTGACTGTACAAGCATATAGTTATGTGTGTGTGCGTGTTTTACGTGAGAGTTCTGAGCATAGATATAATCTGATCTCTGTCCCATCCTCCTCTTCCTTTTTTCCTGAACATCACTCTGTGCAGTCAACATTTTCCCACCAACCTCTCGTTCTAGTTCTCTCTCTTCTCTAAGCTGTGGGAGAGGGGCAGCTGCAGGCTCTTATAAGCTACTCTTCTTTCCTTTTCCTTGTTCGATGTCCCATGTCCTCTTCACGCATCTTTGATACCCCCCAGTCCCAACCTTAGTCCCGGTCACAACTCTAGCCTGGGTCTAAACTCCAGTCCAGCCCCAGGCATTAGCCACATCCCTGGGTCCCTAGCCTCTACTAGCTCTAGGCTCCTGGCCAAAGGCCTCCAGCCCCCTAGCCAGCCCCCTGCAGGCAGACTTCCCCAGCCAGTAAATCCAGTCCTGATTGCTTCCCCCTTCCTCCACTTTATCTGCCCAGGATGGAACCCCTCCAACCCTCACATACTGTACACACACACACACAGAGATGACCCACTTCAGTCCACACACACACACACACACACACACACACACACACACACACACACACACACACACACCTACACACTCCACTCTAACATCACCTTTACTCTTATCTTCCATCTTCATGCCTTTCATCACATAAGAGTATCTAATTG